>NC_134518.1:11676082-11933859 GCF_027942865.1 Odontesthes bonariensis | reverse complement strand
TATTTATGGCCCGCAGTTATAGCTCTTGTCGGAAGCCTTGGTCGGTAGAACACACATGGGTCATGTAAAGTGCACAGTTTGGGGCATTTTAAGGTGAGAGAAGAGACAGAATTTGCATCTAACAGTCAAACATCCACAGGAACGAGACGCTTCCAGTGTTCCTTATTGCGTCCTGTCATGTGTGGCTGCTGTTTGCTTCATGTCTGTGTTCAGCAAACAGACTCCAGCTCTTTGCTTTGCTCCTGTCTAATTAAAGAGAAATGTGATGTTGAGTGTCCTTTCTTTGACCCTCTACCTTGCCGGTTTTACTGCAGACAGTATATCAGTGTCTTATTGACTCTGATGCCTTCCCTGAAACGTTGTACCGGTTACGGCTCTTTTATTCTGATGCATTAGTTCACTTCATTGACCTTTTTTTTTTTTTTTTTGGGGGGGGGGGGGGGGTAAACACTTCTAAAAAGCTTTGGGAAACCATTTATTTAGAACAATTTGGTGGGTTCCTTTTTCTTTTATCTTCTGAAGTTCCATCCAAAGTCTTCAAAGCACGACACAGAATAAATTCAAAGAGAGCAGAAGGTCCGAGAAGAGATGCGATTGTGAGAAAAAGGTGCGAGTCAACCGCTCCCATCACCCCCCCCCCCCCCCCCCCCCCACCTGCCAGTAAACAACTCCGCTCATCCTCCAGACCTGCTGCCACATAACCCAGCACTTCTGCCGCCTCCGTGTTGTCGCCGTCCCGTCTGATCATCAGTCCTGAATCTGATTCGGGAGCTCAATTATTCGCCAGAGTGCAGGGCTGAGTCATCTGAGCCGAAGCATTTTGCAGAAATAATTAGCTGAAGTTTATCATTTAATACCTCTGCTTTCATCCCGCACCTGTTATAGCTACTTTCCTCATTGTTTTTCTCAAGTCAACCCCACACACGCGCGCACACACACTCACACACACACCCGCGCACACACACACACACCACCATTAAAACTTGTTAATGTTGCTCCAGACTTTGCTGGAGCTCCACTCTGAGGAGATGGAAGAGGCTCCAGGATTCCGCAGTGCTGCTCTGGACCTTGGCTTGTTTCTCTGGCTCCTCTCCCCGTCCAGGCTCATTTCTTCCCACCCTGAGAAATCGGGGATTATTTCAAACTAAAATAGATGGATGGAATCAATCGGCCGTGGTTTTCTACTTTTCCTCTTCATCTACATAACCGCCCCCTTTCACCTCCAACCTTACACCCTTTTCTCCCTCCTTCTCCCTTCCTCCCTCTCTCTCCCTCTCTGTCTCTCCTACCCCCTCTCAGGGCTGCAGACTGAGGAGATGCATAAATTCAGACACATTAGTATTCCAGTCAGGCTCTCCATTTCAAGGCAAGGCCTAGCACCCTTCCGCCTTCCCTCCTCTCCTCTCCTCTCCTCTCCTCCTCTCTCCCCTCTTTCACCCTCCCTCCCCGGATCTATTTTTGAATGACTTAAAACAGCGCTGCATCCACGGGGAGACTTATTTCCACCCCATCCCTAAAAATTATTTCGAGGCACATTTTTTTTTTATGTGTGTTTGCTCTATCTCGCCCTTGCACGGCCTATTATGCACAGCTGTAGTCTTTTAAATGAGATTCATCTGCTTCTGGTTGTGTGTGTGTGTGTGTGTGCGCTCGCGCGCGTGCGTTTGAGTCAGCGTGTGTGTCATTGTGTTTTGCTGTCAGGCCCAGCGGCCCGGGCGATAAATCACGCATGTCTGATTGAGGAGGGCAGAGGGCCCGGACAATAACATTTGAGTGGAGCTGCGGGAGAAAGCGGCTCAGTTTCGCTGTGATCCACAAAGTCCACGGTCCCGTTCTCACTGCTGTCGGTGACATAGAAAAAAAAAAGTTGTGCCTTTTGACACGACACTGAAGGCTATGCCGCTTGAGGAATATCCCTTTTTTTTTTGTATAAATGAATATGTGAATGAAGCTTAACGTGGTTAAAGCGCAACTTGCAGGTGAACAACCGCAGCGACCTAAAGAGCAGAAGCGAGTTTCTGAGAGTATAAAACATCTCTGTGGGCTTCACAGTCGCATTTCCCACAATATCAGAGTGTTGTTCACTGAGGCAACAAAATAACCCCTCAATGCAAAACTCTCTGCAAAAGATCTCCCTTAATTTCTTTATGTCACTTCTGAGCTGATTATGTATTTATTTTTTTTAATGTATAAAATGATCAAACAACTCCAAATGTTATCATAAAGCATATGGAGACATATTTTCCTACACACTTTCAGTCACTGAAGTTATCAACCTGCAGTTTGCACTTGTGACTAATGCTTTCAGTCACAGGATGAAGTCAGACAATCTTTTTAAAGTTCTACATTTCAAAAGCGCTTTTGAATAAAGAAACTCGTCTTTAAAGTTGGTTTTTGCTTCTTGCCTGAATAGTAGTAATAGTAATCATAACAACGTGGGTCATTTCTGACTCCTGGACACTCCTGGACACACGTCCAATTTTCTTTCTAGACAGTGAGCAGTTGTAGCAAGAAATTGTTTATTACAACATACATTGTTTATTTCAAAAAACATAATAATACAAGTTTTATACTGAAAATAAATAATTGCTTGAGCTGTCACCGAAATTTTGGAGAAAAAACCGCCGAAACAGTTCTATCTTACTGAAAATATTGTTTGTTTTGCTTTTTTCCCCTTATTTATCTATTCCTTCTTCCTCCAAACGTTGCTGATTAAGTGCACGAATAACTAACAGCATTCTGTTTAAATTAATGACTCCAAAAGGGTGATATATAAAAAACTGTACAATATTGGAAAAAAATTACTTAGGAAATAAACCAAATAACAGGAGTATTTGAGATTATAAAAAGTGTTTCTCTCTTTTTTTCTTCTTCTTCTTTTTGATACTGAACGTACATTTAAAATTATAGGCAGGTGTGTAGCGTCGTCAAAAACCCCATCTCTCTATTCTCGGCTCTGCTTCAGAGTCCGCACAGTTTATGTGGTCGAAGATGATTGAAATCAATTAAAAACAAAAACAAAAAAAACAAACAACCAAAATAAAAAAGATTCATAAACAGCTGGAAGCTTACAGGCCGCCGCGAGGAAGGAGCTGAATACAAAATCCTGCAAGTGCTATTTATGTTGCAGTACCTCTACAACTGAAGTGACGGCCTATGTTTGCATATGCAAAAATAATAATAATAATAATAATGATAATTACAGGCTGGCGGCTACGAGTATGTTACAAAAATAATGAATGTAAATACGTTGAGGAGTCTAAGCCCGAGGGAAGCGTGAGGTGGACTGTAAAATGGTAAAAAAAAAATGTAAAAATGGCCTCTGGTGCTGCGATAAATCAATTAAGGAAAGTGAGATCAGCCTCATCATTTGCTTGACGTCCGACAGAAGCAACCCAAAACAAGTCAAAAAAAAAAAAAGAAAAAAAGAAACACATCAGTTTCCACGTTAGTTATTACAGAGCTGATGTGGAGACGGTGACACAAACCAAAGGCGCTGGTAGGTAATTATAGGCACATGTTTTTTTTTGTTTTGTTTTGTTTTTGTATTCATATCCGTGATGTAGAAAAACAACCTGGCGGGCTCCAGAAGTTGACCCTGAAATGTGATGTGTGGTGGAGTAATGCCCCTCGTGACAGTTAGAAAATGACGAAGGCTGAGCAGGTATCTCTGTTATTGTTGTTGTGGTTCAGTGCTGGAGGCGGCTGGAGGAGTCTGTACCGGGACTGTCGAGCAGGCTGGAAGGTGCCGCCGCGCGTCCCTGCGCTCCAGTGTCTGTGCCGGGTGTGTAGGAGCTTGAACGTTGGATTGGGTGGGGGGGGTGGGGGGGGTCATCCCCTCCAGAGGCTTCGGTCAGAGATCGTGGCACGAGGAGGCGTCCCCTGCGCTTCCGCTGTGAGAATAGGGTCCCTCGTGCGGCGGCGGCTCCCCGGGCGGCGTCATGCGCTTCTCCTTCTGCCTCCGGTTGCAGAACCACACGCGCACCACCTCCTTCTCCAGCTGCAGCGTGTCCGCCAGAGAGGTGATCTCCTGCGCGGACGGTTTGGGACACTTGAGAAAGTGCGTCTCCAGGACTCCCTTCACGCTGACCTCGATGGACGTCCTCTTCTTCCTCTTCCTCCCCTGAGCTGCTATTTTGTCTATACTGCTGGAGCTGCCCGTGGACGAGTCGGCCTCCTCCAGCCACTTGTTCAGCAGCGGCTTTAGTTTACACATGTTTTTAAAGCTCAGCTGCAGCGCCTCGAACCTGCAGATGGTCGTTTGGGAAAAGACGTTACCATACAGCGTGCCCAGAGCCAAACCCACGTCGGCCTGCGTAAAGCCCAGCTTGATTCTCCTCTGTTTGAACTGCTTGGCAAAGTGCTCCAGCTCGTCCGAGGTTGGCGTCTCCTCGTCGGAGTGGTCGTGGCAGTGGTGCCCGCCGAGGTCGCTGTGCTCGGGGCTGAGAGTGTCTCTGAGGCCCGGGTGCATGCCTTGGCCCTGCGGGTTGGGTGGAGGTGTGAGCCCGCCGTGGTCCAGCATGCCGTTGACAGTGAAGCCCGTCTGGGAGTAGATGTTGATCTGCTGCCCGCTGGAGATGGAGGAGTTATGGGACACCGGAGTCCCCCATGCTCCTGGGTGGTTGCCGTGGTTGTTGTGATGAGGAGAGTGATGTGCGACGTGCGGAGAGCGGTGATGGATGATGCCGAGCTGCAGGTCCTCTCGGCCTGGTTTCACGTCCTGCTGCTCCATGGAGGTCGACCAGGGGCTGCCCTCAGACAGGCTGCTCGCCCACTGGTGCCCGAGGGGGTGTCCGTTACTCTGGACGCTCTGCAGGTAGTCACTCTGGAGGAGTTTCTGGTGTCCTCTGTAGGGGCTAGCAGGCTGCATGGCCTGGCTGTCCGCGTGGATCATTGAGCTGGAGCTGAGCAGGGTGTAGGGGCTGGAGGCAGCTGTGGCCATGCTGGCTGCTGAACCCCACTAATGCTACTGAAGGAAGGCAGCGGCTCAGACTCTGACATCTCCCTCTCTCAGGAGTCTCAGCAGCAGCCCCGGCGCTGACTGACAGCATCCAGCTCCACTCACAGTCCGACTGACGACACATCTCCAACCAATGACGGCGCAGATAGCCAAACCTCCGCCTCTGGAAGAGAAGCAGTGAGCAGGGAAGGGTTAGGAGCAGTTGAACCGGAAGTGTGTCGTAGTGTAGGTCCACTGGGTCTGGCTGTGGAATGATGTGATCGTGGAGCGCAGTTCCTGTTTATTAATTAAAGTTTCCAACTGATTTACGCACGGGTTTACTGCTGCTTCTGTCACCCTCGAGCGCGTGTAAAGAAAGAGATTAAAGCGCAATGGCATTTCTTAGACGTGCCAGCACTTAAATTAGAAGGGTACAATCAAACTAAGAGCAGTTCTCACTGCTAATTATTAACTTAAAGAGAACATTTCCTCAGGTGTTTGTGGAAACTGTGTTTTACGCACATTATTTTACGCACGGTTGCGAAAAACCCTGAAAACCATATTTGGACAGGAACTCATGAGAATGAGGCTACTGCTGCTGTTTAGTCTCTAAATTAAAAAAAAATAAAAATTCTACAAGATATTGGAAATTCAACATTCCTCTGACAGACTAGTGTTTTCTGTTGATTTGAATTCGTCTGACATTTTTTACAACGTAACAACCACTTTTCTTCAGAGTCCAGCCACTTGTCACTCACTTCCAAGTCATCTCAGAATTTTTAAATACCTATTTACATATCTCCGAGCTAACTTGGCTGCGTAATTGTATTTGCCATTAGACGGCTGCGTCACACTCTCCTTATTGGTTTGAAATTCCATTAAACATATTGCTCGAGCTCCCAGGTTAAGCTTGATTTAAATTTGCATACATTTTCATACATTTAGGAGAAATAAAAGACGGCTGCAGCCACCAGAAAGTCATTAAAGAGCACCGAGACGAGCCACGAGCTGCCTAGCTGAGACGTGAGCGGGTAAGAGCAGGCCGGAGCAGGTGAGCTGACTGGCGGGCAGGAAGTATGGACTGAAGCCGCTGGAGGGTGGACAGGGCCTCGGTAACGGGAGGAATGACAGGCACTGGCAGTAGGCGGGGAAGAGGGGGCTTTCTCCGCTCTGTAAAGCGTCGTGTAGGGCAGCTTATAGGCTTGTAGATGGATGGAAAAATAATTAATCAGATGGAAACGTTTGTTGTCTTTCTCTTGCTCTTTTTCCAGCGCGGATCTGCGCGTAAATTCTCGATGTTCCCTCTTTGAATGATGGCTGAAAGTGGCTGAATATTTGATGTGAATGGAAGTGTTGTTCTAGTGGCCTAGTTCGGCGAACTGGATTGCTTCGTTTGAGACGTTATGGGATGAGAAAAAAAAAATGGGGTGGGGGAAGGGGGGTGTTGGTGAAAGTGACGTTGTTTGTAGTAAAGTTGCAGCACAATGGTGGCAGCAGCGTTTTAAGAAGAACTGCATTTTTCATACGTGTCATATTGGATGACACGCCACGGCTAATTGATTTAGGAAAAAAATCCGTCTCGTGCTTTGAATTAATTCTACGTGAAACTGATATATATGTCCAAGTTTGGAATTTTACGAATGCAATTCCATAAAAAAAACATTTTTTTTTGGAAGATAATTTTGTGTCTTTGCAAAGATAAAGTCTGCGGGTTTGAGGCGCTTAAAGCAGACAGGAGAGGGACATGGAGAGGGGGTTGTATTGCTCTCCATAGTCTAAGTTTCTAAGTGTAACAGATGCTTCTCTAGAAACGCTCCTTGTGCCGGTTCCTTTTATTCGCATCAACATTTTTCTGCCGTCGAGCGCGTTTCCATAGCGAAGCAAATAAAAGGCAAATCCCCGCTCCGCGCCTCCAATAAAGAGCCCATTCACAGATAACCCAGCCAGCCCCGCTACACTTGCACCGCACAGCTCTGCGGCCTCTCTCCTACCAAGGTGCACATTACTGCTGAACAACTCCAACTAATGAGCTATAATTTCTTTAATTTTGCCTTTGTGGGGAACGCTCATTCGCGCTTGTTTATCGCGTTTGTTTAGCGGCTTGTTTGGGTTTGCTTGGCGGCTCTGAGCGAATCCGAGCACAGACTTTCTGGTGACTCTGGGCTGTTTGCTGTAAATACTGCGAGCTAATCAATAAAGGGGAAACAATGGGCTGGAGAAAAATGCATAAAATTAATAGGCTGCTTAAATGAACGCGATTTAGATTTAGTCCAAAGAGTAATTGGGGTGTTAGATGAACTTGTTGTTCCCTAATTATTTTTAAGCTGTCAAATAATTAAATTGCCTCCTGGCTGCTGGTTTCTTATACAGCTTGCTGTCGTGGGCATTAAAAAAAACAAAATCCAAAAGTCTAATATTTGTGCTTAGTGTTTCCCTTTCCTGCTTTCTTTCTTGATGTTTGCAGCTGCAGTGACTTTACTGTGGTGGAGTTTGTGCAAACATTTCCATAAATCCCGAGAAAGTTTGTAAAAAAAAAAAGGCTTTCAGTGAACACCTAAACATTCTGTATTATATTTTTCGTCTACGCCTCCACTTTGGAGCTCCTGCTTACAGATAAATCAGGCTTTCTACTGTTGAGACAGCCTCGGGCCCCGGGGCGGGACCTGTCACTTCTGGTGTCACGACCTTTGGAAACTTTCCCCACGGAGCCTACAATCTCTGCCCCTGCGTGCCAGCAGTGGCCGGGAGTTATTTATTTATTTGTGTGTGGAAGGGGACAAAAAGTGCTTTTTCTCTGCCTTTATTGTGAGAGAGAGAGATATCTTTTTTTTGGTTGGTTGGTTTCTCTTGGCTGTGGTATTTATTAAGTAAGTCAAGCTTTCAATTGTTTTCTAAATTAAAGCGTTGGTGTCATCCTTCAGTCTAAACTAAGTCGTCCCCGAGGTTCCCGGACAGAAAAATCGATGCTCCCATTAACCCGTGACGTTGCTAATAGAAGGACAGTCGCCGTGTTCGGACGAGACCAAACTAATCTCGCGTCATTTGGGTGACAAGCTGTTTGTTTTCTTGATCAACCTTACCCAGAAAACGTCGTTTTGTGAGATTTCTCTTCCTTTTATTTTTTCAGGGCATACCTCTGTGTGTGTGTGTGTGTGTGTGTGTGTGTGTGTGTGTGTGTGTGTGTGTGTGTGTGTGTGTGAAAACACGCATTGGACGCACCCAGCAGCTACAGCTCATCGCACCAGTGTAAATATGTAAATAAATTCATAATGCATGAGGTGAGTTCGTTGGTGTGTCCGCACAGCGACGCCCTGGTTCAAGGGGGTTATATGTGTAGGCTATGTATGTGTGTATTTTCTCTCTGTGTGTATCTTCCTCTGTATTTTCTGTAGACTTGTGCGCCTCACGACGTGAGGGAGGGTTTACTTTTCAATAAGTTTAGAGCAAAATATAGAGTCTCTTGAAAATCCTGGCAACAAACGAGTCTCTGCAGGTTTTGTTTAGCCTCAAAGTGCCCTTTTCGGGTGTTTTGAGCCTCTTTTTGAGCTGTTCGGAGTTTAAAGAGAGAGAGAAGGAGGGGGGGGGGTCTGCACTTATAACGTTTATGACATGGGAATTCAATAAAGGGTAGGTAACAAGACGGAATAAAAATTCGGCACACAACGCTGCTGCCAGAACTTTTCTGTTTGCTACAAAATCTCATTTCATATTGAATTTTTATTTCCAGCTAAAAGGAGGTGAGAAACTATTTAAAAAAAAATACTATTCAGGCACACAGACCTGCTCATAACTTGCTTCTGTTTAGGTTTGGGTTGAGCTTGAAAATACAATTGGAACTGCTTGGAAAGAGTACACTAAAGTTAATATTTCATCCTAATATATATTATATATGCATATATATATATATATATATAATATACGGCATGTCTGTATATTATATCTATACATTCTGACACTGAAGGTAAAGTTGAAAGACTCAGGATCCTAAGTTGTTAGGATTTGTGCAGTCCCTTCTAATTATTGTCATCAATGACAAAAAAAATAAGTCCTCAGTCACAACTAGGAGCTCGAAATAAATGTCTAAGACCTGAATATTAGTATTCCAACAGTGATGCAAATTCTGGCGTAAAATTATTTTTGGGTCTTCTGGTTAATCACACAGTAACACACAGGCCTGGGGTCGGGCAGCCACTCAGGTCTTCCTCTCTACACTCGGAGAACAAACGCTCTTTGAACAGGCAATTGTTGCAGGATTGGGTCCTATTTTTTCATTTTAATATTTTTTTTGTGATCTGAAAAAGGATTTGAAATATCTGAATGAAATTGAAACTCTTTCCTTTCCTGAAAAAATGAAGAAAAAAAAAGGCAACTCTTTTTGCCAAAGAGTTTTCTCTTGTGTGTGTGTTTGTGTGTGTGTTACAGGTGCTGTCTGCAGAAGAGGCCTGAGTATTGTTCCTGGGTCATTGGAGCAGCTATGGCTGGTGGAAAAAAAAAAAAAAAAATCTACATAACATTACCATCTGTTAAACTTCAAACAGCTCAAAAACAAAAAGGCACAGACGGACACAGAGCATCCTAAGCAGAGAGCGGTGAAGAGTAGGAGTAAGTGTACAGAAATGTGATGCTCTTCAGCACCTCTCCACCTCCTATCCCACATCCCCCTTCGTCCTCTCCTCTTTTGCGCTGAGAGCGGAGAAGAGCTCGTGGCTGAGGCCTCTGATGGCACCAACAAGCAAACCCAAAGAGGGCAGGGTTGTTCGGGAAACTTCCCGGAAGAAACCCCCTCCATCTATCTCACGGTCCTCTTCTTCAAATCTTGCGCAAATAATCGAATGCAGTCTATGTTTAATGAATGGCCCCTGCAAATTGTGTGTAGGATACGAGCAAGTTCTCTGCTACAGCTGAACAACCAGCCAACACACTTTCCCATGTGGCCCAGAACCCCCCCCCCCCCCACACACACACACACACACACACATACACACACACACGTGCACAGGTCCCTCTGAAGGAGAAGGCGGAGCCGGCAGTTGCACATCTGCATTTCAAACGCAGACTCTCTGGGATTCATTATTAATTAGCCTGCTGAGCCCTGGAGGACTGGTGATGCTGCCATCACACCCCCCCACACACACACACAGAGACACACAAACTCACACACACCTCGTGACCTATTTGCCCTCTCTACAGTTAGACTCCACGCTAGATTACTGAGTCGTACAGGAGAATTGCTTTCCTCCCTGCCATCACATCATATTCCCTGATTCCCTGCAGAATGCGCGGTAAAGATGATGAATTAAAGGAGAATGTTGTTTCATTAAGCTGAAAACTGTGTCGCTGTGCTTAAAGCACACTTTGCAATTGAGTTGTTTAGTATATAATATATCGGAGTGGTAAACAACATGTGAGAGGATGAGAGAAGCATTGAAAGCAGTGCTGGTTCTTTTATCACCTAAATAAACAATACAAAACTCCTTTTTTCTGTTGCCTTTGTTTGCTTCATTCCACTGTTCCTCTTTGCGGGAAATAAGTTGGGTTTTGTTTGCCTCTAATTTAGGAGTGTGTTTTCTGCACACGCAGCCCCTCGCCTTAACCTCCACCAGCAGCAGATAGAGGCAGATTAGAAAGACACACGGCGGTTATGCATGAGCAATGTCTCCGGGGTCCGAGAGGGAAGGAGAGAGACTTCAAACACACTGCAGCGGGAACGCTCTGTCCACAACACGAGTCCCACCGCTGCACAAAGTTGGGGCTGCGCAGTTTAAAAAAATAAACACGTATGGAAGAAACGAATGCTCCAATTTGGGTTTCAGCCGATTGTGTGCCTCCTCTGTTGCCCACGGATGAATTAGTATGCGGGGAGCTGAGGCAGAGATCATACAGGAGCATCAGATTGTGCGTGATTCTCTGACACATTTGTGACTGGATGGTGCGATGACTGCTAATATTTGAGGATGCGGTAGAATGCGTCTTCCCGTTGCTTCTGAAAGTGGAGAAAGCTGTTAGATCTTTAATTGGTGGTTGATAAGCTGATTACACTTTCTTCCCCTTAAGCATGTTTACATCCATCCATCCATCCTTGGATACATGGCTCAGATAGTATTACCACTGCCAGTGGGGCTATAGGTGGACTGACTGTGATCTCTCACTACACATCAACACCTCACCAACAAACTCGCTCAAGGCTATAAGTAAGGCCCAGACAGGGTTACAAACTCTGGCAGTAATTTGAACATAATTGCATAATCGAGCAGGACACCACCATCATCCCTGTCTGCCTCTAAAGTCTTCAATTTAGGAGTCCCAGTGGCTGAAAGCGCTGCTCAGCTGTCACCTTCTATCTCTATTCAAACTGATAGTGCATGAGAGTAAAAGCACTCTCACACACTGCAGCATCCCAGTGAGGATAGGTGCCTCTTGAACCAATTGGATCGAATTCAGAACCAGCGGTGGACCTCCACGAAGCACACACACTTCCTGGTTTTGTACAGAATGCTGAGTCGCTGTGCGGCGCGAGTTGGAGGGGGAGAAGACCACTTCTCGACAACACAGCGTAGCCTTTGTTAGATGTGTGAGGAAGAATCTGAGGCAATCGCACAATCTGCACAAATGTTGTTGCAAGTTCTCGCTCCGAAAGGGAATTCTTGTTCCCCGTTCGGAGCGTTCCTTTCAGCCTGCTCTTTCTTTCAAAGGAATGTACATATGATTTTTGGTTTCATACCAATTCCACCTGGAGTCTCAAAAGAAAGAATAACAAATATGGGAAACATTTAATACAGAATAATATGTTTGTCCAGAGACCTGTGGACTTGGGGAGGAATGGACCCCCTCTGATGTGGTCTGCTGCCAGTGTGTGTGTATGCGAGTGAGTGTGATCGTATGTGTGGGTTGCTGTGTGTTTGGGTTGGACGTGCGAGACGGGTGAAGAGACCCTCCACCCCCTGGGGCCAGGAACTATGGGTACAGAGGAAGAGAGGTCTAACACACTCTCAGATTTCCAAAGTGTGTTTGTGTGTAGTAGGCTTTAGAGTGTGTGTGTGATACAGGATGTGACAAAAGCTAGGCAGCAAGTAAGGACTTGGACTAAACTTCAGTAAAAAAAAAAAAAATCTCAGCTATGGTGTTGTTTCTCACAGTGAATGTAAGAAAATACAAATTTATATTTTCTCACCCCCCCTGCTTTTTTTTTTGCTTGAAGGGGTAAGTGTAGAGAAAATACTTAAAACTCAGAAGTATTTGCACGACTTACGTTTTAATACAGCTGGGCTTTACTGTTATTGTTTTGTTAAAAACTTTTGTTGAGATTTGTGAATGTCAGAGAGGGCAGGAAATCTAAACTGTAAGATGATATAGAGTTTAGCCAGATTCTCTATAACTAGGCTACTGTAAGTGAGTTCCCAACATGACGGCATTAAGGCCACAATTCAAAGGAAAGCCATGTGCACAAAGACTACCGAAGGTCATCAAATCAATATAAAAACAGTGATAGATGTCAACAAAATGAGCCAAAAGCTAACATTTGCTAATCACAGCTAACCTAAGCCATTTTAATACATGCACATTGTTACATAAATGTGATGCCAGCTGGTATGCATAATTTCAACCTGGTGGCAAAATATCAAATAAGATGGACTCAAATTGTGAGTTTAATTTGTGACATCTTGCTTAACTTTGATATGAATGTATTAGTGAATGACAATTTGTTAGCCTCTGAGGGAATAACATTAATGCTAGCTATATAGGGGCCGTTATACAGGTAGCACCAAGTGGGCAATCACCTGTTGGGCATGTCCGCCATGTTGGTCAACGTCTTTCTCTCTTGTACTTTTGGTGTGTGCACCATTGTCAGACTCCATCTGTCCTTTTTCAACTGATTCAGCTTGTCGAGTCGATGGTACGGCTGTCATTGAAAGAGGTCACTCAGAATGGCCATTCAGCTTTGCAAACTGCTTTTATGAGAAGGGAGTCAGCAGTGACGTTCGATGGCAAACCAAATATGTCACACACAATCTCTTCTTGTGATTTTAATTTCTTCAAAATACGCAAGACTTTGACAACAACATGTGCATGTCGAGTAAAGAAACTGTAGACCAACTGATAATCATGACTCGTCACCACGTTTTTCTGTTTGACATTACAGAAAAACACACAGCACACACTATATGTTCCGTTTTTTTATGCAACAGATGTACCACTGCTCACTTCTGCCCCAGAAAGCTATCTTCTTGTGCAGGAGTAGCTTATATCTCCTGGCTGGCAGTTGGAAGTCATCTTTGTGGTGTGTTCACAAGCTACATTGTTTGTTCAGATGCTGATGACATGAGGAGATTCAGCGGCTGGCATCTTGTCTGCTTTGGTTCTTCACATTGGTTTGGTGTAAAACAGCCTTATCGCTCAAAGACTGACCATGAATTGTTGTTTTACTCACCTGACGTCGGTGACAGTTCACACTAACTATTTGTCTTTGTTGTGGAGACACAGCTATCTACTTCCCTGAGAGAAAGCTGCTGGACCATTTGACCATGGTTTGTTGTCATCTTTGAGTTTTTTAAAGCTGGCAAATATCTATTCATAACATTCTTTAAGGTATCCATGTTACTTTTAATAATAATAATAATGTTGAGAATCATGTGGGGTTTACCTTTGCAGAAATAATTACAATTAATGAGGAACTACTGAGCAACTAATCTGTGTTACTCTATGTGTCACTTTACAGTACAGCAAATATAAACAGTACGCTAGAACAGTCAGTATGTTTACATACACAGTTACGTTGATGGTTAATGGTAATAAGTCAACTTGATCAGTTAATTGGACCCTCCTTGTCCCAATATAGATGCACAAGAGCGGAATCAAGTGACCGAATTATGTCCGACACCTCGATGCTGTTGAGAATGTGATGTGTGAGAAATGGTCACAATATTTGAACTTTCTCTGGGAGATATCATTATCTACCACATTGTCCTGGAAGGGGGAGTTATTAGGAAAATACTAATGAGTGAATCATTATCTGGCTGTTCTACATTTGTGGAATACAATACAACACAATACAGTACAATACAAAGTAATGTGTACCTTATTCTAAATTGTAATAGTTTACAATTGTTTTTTAATTCTTTTTCCCACTCAGCAAAGGTTTTAATGCCTAAACTTTGTTAAATATATTTTTTAAATGTCTTAACTTTAACATGCAATTTCTACTGGTTGAAAGCCATGGGTGGAACTCCACCACCAAACCTCAGGGACTTTCTCTGTAATAATAACTCCATTTGTGACGGTTTGATTAAATGCCATGACACAGTACTGCTATATGCAGTAATTTGCTTGTCCATGACCACAAAACAAAAGAGAGAAACGTGCGTCCTTGTACATAAATCATCAGTTTAATGAACTTCTGCGGGACCATTTGTTATTCTAATATCGTCCTGGTAGGAGTTCTAAGCAAGCTCAGCTGATAATAAAGTTGGTGCATGAAGAAGACAGAGCACAGATTGGTCAGAGAAGATCATCACTAGAATCATCACATATACATAAGTGCCCATAACACCTCTGCACACATTGCATCTGTTCTTTGTGAGCTCTGTAGCACACATTTGTTGTGCTTTTTACAAAAAGATGTGCAACACCTCAGTAACCAGGGCCCAATGCAAGCTTCCACAGTGTGATGGTCTCTCTATACACATGCATACGTTCTCTGTCATGTTTTTCATAGCAGTGTCACAGAGGGCCACTGACACGCTGCTTTCTGCAGGGGGAAATTATTTAGACGAAAACAAGCCGGTGCAGCTATATTGAAAGAAATACACAGAATAAGCATCTCAATGAAACACCTTTCTCAGGCTGTTTCACCTGGTACCAACAACATGTAAAGTTGAGCTGACTTGAGCAGCACCGCAGAATGAAAACAACCCCGTTAACAGGGTAGAAAGATGTCATTTGATATTTCTCGGGACAACTGAAACATTTCTCAGCTTAGGCAGCAAGCCTGTGCCCTGTGAACCAGCAAACAAGTGTGCACTTAAAGTTTGGAAAGGTGGTGGCGGGTTAAGCAGCTGCTTTTTTGTTTTGTCAGATCCTGGTGAGACCTTTTGTTTTTCAACTTTGATTTCCCCTCATTGTTTGGTTGTGTCAGATTTCAAAATATAGTTTGCCATAAAATACTGCTTTTCATAGCCCTTCCTCGCAAAGCATCGCTCTATGGTAAAGGGGCGAAGACTCCTGGCTCTCTTTTGGCTCAGAAAAGTGAACGTTACAAAAAAATGTGGCTTCTATCAACATCAAACAGGAGCATTTCACTCCGACGACCACGCTGATGGGAAAGAGGCTCTTTACATATTGGTCAGTGACTGAAAACCACCTGGTACCTTTATGTAAAGGTCATAGAGCCTGTTTTTTTTTTTTTTTTGTATACCATACAAAGGACAAGGCTTTTAATAAATCTTTAAAGTTCCAGCTTAACATACCATTATTTAATGTTTTATGCACAATAAAGGTGAGAGAAAGTGAAGAGAAATTCACAGATGTTAGTAGGAAGTTTGCTACCAATTCAGTTCACTTCAGATGATTTATATAGCACCATTTCTCAACAGTCATTTCAGGGCACTTTACAGAAAAGTGAACAAGTCCAATGAAATACAGTCTAAATCAGTCAAATTGATTTATAAATGAATTCATTCCTTGGGCAACAGTGGGGCAAGAATTCTCTTATAAACTGACAAATATCATTTTTGGCAATTGAAGTGTGATGCTTTTTCATCCTTGCTCTCTGCGTGAGGTAAATAAATAAATTGCTGTGATATGAGTTGGTATTTCACTCAAGGCAAAACTATCATTGCTGCACCATCTTGTCGGTTTCAGGAGGATTTCACTCAGTTGCATTAGAGAATATCAATCAGAATTCATCTAAAACTTTTTCTGTGGCTTCACCTTGAGGGAATGGGATGAGTGTCTGTCATGCCGAGAGTGGACATGAATTAAGACTTAAATGGCAACGTAAGTTTAAAAATCCATCCCAGATGCCGTGCGCAACAATGTGTGTCTTCCATTAATGGTTCTGTTGTCCACAGAAGCACTTATGGCACTGACATTGATGGTAAACGACTTTAACGGAGATACAGCCCGCAATGTTTTATATCCCATGTCGGACAAACACTGTGAAGGTTAAAACCTGTGTGATCATCGAGCCACTTTGTGTTTCTCTGCCTGTCGGGTTTCTTTGGGTGACGTCACTATTTGCAAAGATGATGTTGATGCCAATAAAGGACACGGGGGGCTAAAACGACCAAAATTTCAAAAGTGGGTATTTTTCCTGAGTAAAAGTTGTCATTATGTGCATTAAAAAGCAGAATTTGCCTTTTTACATCTATGATCTATGATCTATGATCACACCACGATTTGAAAAGTACTGAATCCCACTCTCTGGCTCTGACTGTCTCCTTGGCTCTGAAAGAGGGTCTTATTGTGACTATGTCAGCTGTCTCAAGGGCATCCAGAACAAAGACGCTTTTCACCCCTCTGCATATCCTCATCTCATCCTTCACTCCCTCACCTCTCGAGCTCTCCAAACTCCCTCTGATTGGCATATCACACACCTCTCATTTGTTTCCACTTTTCATTCCCTCCTCTTCCTCATCACACACTTGGTTTGGCTGTCTTGCAGGTGAGCGCATGTGCAGGGGCATGTTTATGAAATGATGGACCTGGAATATTAAAGAACAAATCCCCCCAGCAGGTTTTGTGATTTAGACTGAGATGCAAGCGTATTTGTGATTAGTTTGCCTCTGGCGTGTCAGTGTGTGTTTGTGTTTGTGTGCTTGGACATACGTCCTTGTATGTATCTGTGCCCGGCAGAGTGTGGAGGCAGGAGGAGAGGGATGTATGAAGGCAGCAGCAGCTGGTGAAGATACACAGTGTCAAGAGAGCTCAGAGAGACAGAGAGAGAGGACAACAGAGGATGCTTCCTTGGCCGACTGCGAGGAAGGGGGACAGTGGAGCATAACAAACAGGATCCACCTTTCTGCTTGGCTAATTTTCCCCATTAAAACAACCCAGCAGGAGCTTCAGCAGTCCACCAGCTGGAACAGAGGTTATTTTAGTGCCTGTCTTTCAGCAGGATGTGTGTATGTGTGTCACTTGCATCTATTTTGGCGTGTGAATCTGCGGTTAAGGCAAGCATAAAGATCCACCATAGGAACGGTTTCGATGCACTGATATTAATTTCCTTCTCTCCAGTCATGCATAAACAAATAAAACCTCCACAGTTGCCTCCTGTGTGTGTGTGTGTGCGTGTGTGTTTTCTTTTTTTCCACCCTGCTGGGCGTCTCTATAATGTGCTAATGCTGATATTGATGTATGTGCCCACATTTGCCCAGTCATCTCTTTATGTGGCTAAAGTCATCAGCCCTCCTCTCCTACGTCTCAGTCAGATCCTAAACTAATCCCCAACCCTGCTACTCTGACAAGAAAATCCCCTATTTTAATGCATGCACACACGTCTCTTTCAGTCCGCTGGCAACACCCCCACCCCCACCTCACTCATACAAACACACACATTCTCTTTTATCACTCTGTGTACCTATGCACAGCATCTCCCTGGTCTCTTTACCTTTCAGTAAAGCATGTCTTGTACACATATTACCATTTGTGATATTTGTTATGGTAATGTCTCCACAGTGTGGCTGTATTTCTGGAAATGTATACTGTAATGAAATTTCTCCTTTTGTGAACACAAAAGTTCGGCAGCATGGAATCATTATGGAAGAGACTGTCAGGGAGTGTTAACTGAAATCTGCTATGGTCCATTTACTTTAAGAAAACATAATCAGATGGAAGACATTTGTGATTTGGGGAAAATGTATGTTGTTATTTTAAAAAAAACAAAGGGAGCATTAGTAATACTATTTACGTCTCCTAAGGGATTGTAATGGTTGCAGAGGATGACTTTTTCATAATGTAGTCTGTGGGTTCAATATATTTTGAAACTGTTGCTAGAAATTTTCCAATAAAGCAAACCAAAACACATTATCCAGTGATTTAAGTTTGCACATTAAATGAGATCATTTTACCCTTTAAAGTAGTAACCAGTGCGGTAGCAGTTATATTGCAGAAAACAGGGTTTGAAGCTGAGGATTTTGGGCTGGCAAGTTGCAGCAGTTACAAAAGGCCGCGAGGCATTTTCTGGGTTGCTATATTATTTATTTTGACACAGTAATTGAAGCTAACAATGAAAAATATGGTATTCTTCCTTTGGATAACATTCATAACACACTGTGTATACTTTAAACAAATCTGTAGTTTTAAAAAAAAAAAAAGAAAACTTTCAAAGGATTTATTTCCTTAAATCCCTTAATCTGTCCTCATGCAATTTTGGAAGCTATTGGAATCAAATTTGAGAAAGTCACATCATTAATGCCTTACCTGATTGGCTGAAGATGCAGCCCCACGTTCACCTTAAGCCAATGAAATACGATTGAAAAAGTCCTTTACTGTAGGTTATACCAACAGCTGAGGACGTGAGTTAAGACAGATATAGACCGTGTCTGCTGTTGTTATCTGACTATAAGAGATTTTGAAACTTTCTCAGTTTTCTCAGACAAATTGCAATCAACAGGCAACAGCAAACTGCATTTCCACTTTCTAAACTTAAATATATAAATGACTGTTGTAGTAGTCAGTGATGTAGTCAGTGATGCTAAGTTACTAGGATGGTTGGGGACAATTTATGGCCGCTGTTAAGGATCAGCAGCTGGCTGTGACACAACAAAGAACGCCATCGGTTGCATGACAGCAAAGCAACTAATCACAGCTGCTTAACAAAACCAGTCACATCAGATCAGACTCCAGCAGGTCCAGTCTAGCGTCAAACACCAGTGGTCTCTGAAGTCTGGTCCTGACAAGCGGCCATTTGCACAAATGCGACTACTTTAGAATCAAGTTTCATAAAATACCTCACGTGCTAAAAGTATTTTTTCCCCGTCATAGTTGGAGACTGTTTAGCTTTGGGGCCACTTGCAAATGATGGAAGAAAAAATGGTTCCATACGTACATTTTTGCTATTCTTTATCTTCATTTGGAAGGCTATCTAAACACTTTCCAGGTGCTATAGCACACATTCTGAGTAAAGGCAGGCTTATGCTAAACCCTCCTAGCGGAGGCTGATTGGTTTGACACTGTATTGTGACATGACAGTTTGACCAAATCAAAACAACTGAAATCTAAGGTGGTCAATTTTAGATGAATTAGAGATTTATGAATTTTATAACACAAAGACTTAAGACGAGTTAGCCATTTTACTTGTTTCAAGATTATACAAGAGTTTCCTTTTACTGTTTAGCTAAAAGTCATAGTTCATACAGTTCATATGATGTACATGAGCTATACTGAGGTTATGGGTTTGCTTAAACAAAACACATTCACAAGAGCCCTAACCCCACAAGAGCTCTTTGATTTAAATTGCAACAGGATTAAGCTAACTGATCAATTATAATTCTTTTTTAGGAAAATATCTACATATTCTGCATCTTACATCCAGCCAATGTATTTAGCTGATGCTCCTTTTTGTTTCCAGGGACTGACAAACTGAAACTGAAACAAATGCGGATTTGTCAACATGGATATTTTTCATTTACTGGCATGACTACGTACATCACCACCTTGTTAACATTGTATAAACAACTGCCTGTTTGACTGTCTTTTTGTTCTAAAGTGGCTTCCATTAAACCAGAGTGAACATACTGGGATTTGGCTTGAGTTAGACTATTTGGAAAAACATCTGTTGACAGTTTTTATGATAACGATACATTTCTGTGTCATAGTATGCGGGAAAGCACAAGGAAAGATTTTCATTTTTAAATTTAAAATTTGTAAATGTTTTTTATGGTCTTGTAGTCAGCGTGGCCCCGAACTGAAACCAATACATACATGTAACTGGGTGCGGCCCCCAAAAGGTTCCTTTGGTGTTGTCTACAAGAGTGTATTCCCTTGAACAAAAACTATTTACATCACAGAAGTTGGACCAAGGGCTAATTCATGTCCTGCTGGACTGTCAGGTTGTTCGACAACTCTAGCCCATTTGTATTTTACATTGTTGTTTTCCTGGCTGTGAAGTGTTTCATTTTCAATTTCTGTTATTTTATTGCACATCATTGCAAACAATAAAACTACACTACTATGGTGTAACTCTGCTAAATACCATGCCACAATAGTTATGTTTCGCTGCAGTAAATTCAGCCTATCCATATGACAAATCACAGTAGCCTGGACATGCAGAAATGTGACTATAATGGCTTAGGTGAAACAGGAATTTCGGAAGAATATAACTTCCCTCGTTTATTTTTGATGAATCCAAAAGCAAATCATGAAATGCATCTGTGGAATACATAGTACATTCAGAAGGTGAAAGGACTGTCTGCTTTTACTAGAGAACAGCGATCAGGTGCAGTTGACCTTGGCACGCGTGTGAACACATGCACACACACACGCGCGCACCCACCAAGTAGGATGAAACTGACAAATGGCGGTACAGCAGCTCACTTAGATGGTAAATGTGTGTTTAAACAAAGCAGAGTGACGCTAGCACGCACAGCACTTAGTGGCTGGTCAATGATATGAGATTGATTTGGTCCTCTTTCTCTCACACTTCACAACACACACATGCACACAAACACGCGTGCATGCAGTAAAATATGAGTGATGTGATTCAGCACACCTCTCGGCAGCCACTCTGCTTTCCATCCTGATGCCTGAGCAGAATACTAATCACTGGATCACATTACGGAGCGAGAGAGAGAGAGAGAAAGAGACAGAAAGGTCTCTGCAACAAAAAGAGAAGAAGCGGCACGGAATAGCACAAATGATATCCGATAACAGAAATATAAAGACGGGCATCACAGGCCAGGGTGTACCTTGCGTCTACACCTTCCTGTGAGCAGCATGTGAATACTGTTGGTTTATGATGAGAAAGTAATGTCCCATGCAGGTGAGAGCAAAGCTAAACCGCAGGGTTGGGAAAATGCTGGAAGCAGAGATGAGTTCAGAGAAAGGGAGAAAAGTTTTGTCCGCCTGAATAAAAGTCACCTCGAAAAGGGAGCTGGTAATGATAACAATAAAAGGAAATGATCGAATTACTCAAGTACGGCTCACAATACAACTGAGCACATGCCTGTACAATATCACTAAAATGTTCAGTGATGAATCTGATGTTTTACTTTTCTTGACACGATCTTGAAACGTGCACTTACACACAAGCCGAGACTGCGGTGTAATATGGCTGCAGTGGTCACTGGTAAACTGAGTTTTGTTGTTGTTTGTGGTGGGTAGTTTGAGTGTAGATTATCTACACCCACGTATGATTATCTACATAAGATCACATACAAAATATTTTAAGACGAAGCAGTTCGGAATAATTTATCACACATATTTGGTTTTGTTTTGCATTGTCAGAATGATCTTGAGATTTATTAGTTAAGCTTTTGTTACCCAGTATAAACAACCAGCCACAACCTTAACTATTACCATTTAGCCTCCCCACGTGCCGCGAAAACTGCTCTGACCTGTTGAGGCATGCCTAGGGCCTCTGGCGGCGTCCTATGGCGTCTGGCACACGGTGCTGGCAGTGGATAGTTTGGGTTCTGCGGGCTGCAGGGTGGGGGGCGAGTGGGTCGAGTTTGTTGCAGCACACAAAGTGGTCGGTCCCACTGAGATCAGCGGAATTTGGAGGTTGGGTTAACAGCTTGAGATCACCGCTGCGACTTTCAAGGTGTGTTTGAGCGGGTTTTGCTCTGTGCCCATTCACACAGTCCTGCTGGGGGAGGCTTCGGTTACTGGCAAGTGTTATTGCAATGGGAGGATGCACTAATTGTGCAACGATATCTAGGTGGGTGGTATGTGTCAAAGTAACATCCCCGTAAATGACGGGATCCTCAGCAGAATATTGCTTTGTAACAGGATGATCAAGGTAATTCCCGAGGTGTCCGGGTCATCTGGTTTGAATATTGTGGCTACAATAGAGAAATGTGGTGTAATGTTTGTTTTACTACTTGTTTTCAGTGAATGTAGTTGCTAGTTTGTCAGAAAACAAAACAGATTAAACATAATTCTGGAGAACCTAACAAGATTAATTAAATAGCAACAATTTTACAATTAGGCCTGAACACAGTGCATCAGGATCCAGTATCACATAAGACAGAAATCAACCTGGTAATTCTGTTGTATAATCACATCGTGGAGACCAAAGCAGTAAAGTGTGTGAAAAGGGATTCCCTGTTTAAAAAAAACACATTAGCCATATCAATTTTAGGAGGACATTAAACGACAAACTAAAGGGTTTCCAAACGGCCAAAAATATCACAATGCTGCTTTGATCCACCATCACCTGGAGTGACATAAACTTTTTTTTTTTTACTTTAAAGCCTGTTGCTCCAACATTTTGCAAGACACATGAACTATTCCAAATTTTAAAAAAATATTGAGAAAAATATGGCCAATACAATAAGCTGATTACAGTAAAAGTGGAAGCTTTGACCTTTCAGACGTTTTTTATTTCATGCTTTCAGTTCCCCTCAGAGGCTGAGAAATAAAAAGTTTCAGCGGACAGTTTTAAATTTTCCAGAAAAACCCTCAGGTTTTAGAAGTCCAATTTAAACAGTCTTATAGGTCTGAGTGGGTTAACAGTCTGTTGATCAGAAGTAAGAACCTTAAAAACTTGATGGGGCTTTTGTTCCCCGTCAGTGATATTAAATTGAATGGTGTTTCCACCTTTTAAATATGGAAAAAACCAAAGAGAAGAAGCTCCATCCATCTGAAAAGGCATTGATAGGAAACCTGTAACAGATCTGTTTAGTTTCATTCACTCATGTGATTGAAAATAATTGTTGGAGGCATTGCTGGTGAGCAATGGCTGGAATGAGAGCTTTTGAGCATTATAGACCAGTCTGAATCGACATCAAATGCCAGTTACGGCGGTGAATCGTCCTCTATTTTCCTCTGCACTTGCCTGTATGCATATATAAATACTCACTCTGAACCTCACACATTCTCCCCCTCCCTCCCCCCAACCCCATGCTGAAGCAATTATGTCCAGTGTGTGAGTCTTCTACAGGCAGTGTGAGGGTGATTGATGATGCTGTCAGCACAGGGAACATGTTTTAACGTCAGAATAATCTCCCTGCTAATATATTACATCCACTGGATAGGGTTCAATCATTACTAATAGCACTGCTAAGTTGGTGAGAGGGGAGCTGGTGTTGAGAGCACGTGCCCAAGAGTGTGTGCGGGTGTGTGTGTTATCTTATTAATCAGAGAAGAAGTATATCTGGGAAGGCCAACTAATAAGCAAGTATGCCAGTGCAAGGTGGAATAAGCAGGCAGTGAGCGGTGTTTACTTCTAACGTAATTACTCTCCCACATCCAATAGTCAGCGAATCAACCTAGACGCTGTTATTGTGAATGCGAGAGTCTTACCACCACTTGATATAATATCGTTATGAAATGAAAGGGCTGGAAAGAATGGAGCACAATGGCATCCAACGCTTCAAAAAGAGCAGCCTTGTGGTGTCTAATCCGCACTGTCTAATCTCTCAAATTACTGTGACGTTTGATGAAGAGGGATCGAGCTGGTGTGAGGAGAGAAACGGGCCTAGTCACACAGGGAATGTGAGTGTCTATTTTTTTTTTTTTGTTTTCTGGCTGATGTGTACAGTAGGCTACAGATCCAGCTGTGCCCTCTGCTTCTGAACGAACCCTTCTTGAAATGCAAGCTGTGTTGTTTTCAGCAGTTCTCTGCCTCCAGACACCATCCGCTCTCTGCCCGCACCGCTTCTGTTCATTTGACACTGCCTCCTCTTATCTGCCATACATACTGCTGATCGGATGCACCATCCCCCCACTTTCTATAGCTAGGTGGAATGTTGTGGCATGTAGTCAGACGCGTACACATGCGTGTGCATTTGGGAACACGGGAGAAGGAAAGAAACAAGTAAGCAAGCGAGAAATAAACACTGCGTGAGTGTGTGTTTGTTGGGGAGAGTCTGTGGGGATTGGTGTTATATTCTGCTGGTGTCAGCTGGCTCCTGGCCTGCAGATTAATATGTGTGCATGTGTGTGTGTGTGTGTTCGAGTGCGTGCATATGTACGTGGCACAAACAAAGGCACCCTCACAAACACCCGTAAACAGATTAGCTCGTCTGCTGAGAAACAAAGGGTTAAGACAGAATGCAAATTTCACAGGGAAGGAAGGGGAGGGAGCAGAGGCTGTGCATCTAGTTTTGGGGTGTGTATGTGTGTGTGCATGAAGGGTGAGCGGGGGCCAGCACAGCGGTGGAGCATCGTGATCCTTCTCCCTAATACTGTGTGGAGAATCTCCTCGCTGGGCTCAGCTGCCAATTCTCTGCACTGTAACAGTTCCATTCTCCTCCTCAGCCAGTGAAACAATACTGCTGTGCCTTTCTGTGCATCTCCACACAAAGAGCCCTGCGCTGAGACAGATGCTCAGAGTGAACTGAGACACAGCACCAGAACAATAGACTAAGAATGGTTTTGTTCGGCATTGTGCTGTGTGCTTGTGAAAACAAACAATAAAGAAACTTCCAAGGGACGAGCGACTTTTTCCTCATTGTTGAAACTTTAAGAGGATGTGCAGTTTACAAAAGCCGTAGCCCAGAGTTTGGTTCTTTGGGGAATCTGTCGGTTGAACGCCCGAGTGTCACTTGTGTGTGCTTTTAATTTCTGCTGAAAGCCAGATATAGAATAAAAACAAACACCCTTTTTCTCTAGGAAGCATCTACCGATGGCGAGACCTGTGGCATTCTTGGTGACCAAGGTTTACTCACCAATAAACTTACCATCTCCATGGAAACGACTCCCAAAATAGCCCCAAGTTTTACATGAGTTTGAAAGCAGCAGAAAAATGTACCACACGCACATACATTGGCTCACACAGTGAAGTGTAGGCTGGCACTCTGAAAGTTCCCCCTCTACCGGTGGCGGTGGATGCTGAGACAAACTACCCCAGAGGACCACCTCCCTGCGATCTTGAGCCAATCACGGCAGCCGAAACAAGCCCTTTATCTACAGGGGCTTATTAAGCTAATTGAATTAGCATGTTGTGGTTTCTGAACCCAAATACGATTAGCCTGTTATTACCGTGTTATCAGGGTCCCTTGTTACAGTAACAGCAGGTTACTTTTGGCTTCTACATTAGCTCGTTCTCTCTCTCCGGCTCTGCGAGCCTCACGCCAGGTCTTTTAACATACTTGTAAATCAGCTCCTTATCTGCTAAATACCTGGCAAAGTTACAGTGTAACGAAAAGCTCATGCTTACACTGAAAAAAAGGAAAAAGAGAGAAAAAAAATAAGCTTGTGCCTGTTGAAGCTGCATATGTGTTGGTGTGAAAATTCTGTTTTTATCAAACTTTGCTTCACTTGTCAATATGTAACAGTAATAGTTGTTGTATGATCCATTAAAACTGAGATGAAATATCAGCAACTCCGCAGGTTCTGCCTTTTTTTATGGTCCCTTTCAGCATCTTGATGTCAGCTGCTTGTTTTGGCTGCCCCATAGCTACTGTGTTGGATGAGCGTTTTTCAACAATTGAAAGCAGCAGCTGTTTTGCAGCTGTTTTCAGTTAAAGCGCCGATGAACCAAACGAGAGCAAATAACAGTCTGACGACATTTGTGACTCGCAGGTGCCATTTCAGCACTTTTCAGTGGCTCATACCTGGAGCACAGTACTCACAAGGTTGTTCTCAGGAAGCACGTTTACATGACACCGGAAGAAGAAGAAAAAAAGGGAAGAAAACAAAATCGTTCATTTGAAATGCATGTAAACATGTTAATTCAGCAAAAAAACGACGAACATACATCTATACACATTTATAGTTTTATATATATATGAGAATGAATGAGAGCGGCTTTTTGAGGAATTTGGTGTATTAATATATACTTACACGTTACTGTTTTTCCAAAAAATAAAACCCAACAAAAACACAATGATATAACTTTGGAACATGGAGAGCGCCTGGGCCCATGAAGCGGTAAATCCAGCAAAAATCACATTAACTCAGCATGTAAAGATTTTAAAAGTTTTTTTCCCTGGCGTTTTTTCTCTAAAATTTGACCAGCTGTGACTCACCTACCTTTGCTTTCTCTTGTTTGAGTCCTCCTCTTCTCTTCATTTGTTGACTCCATGACTGTGGTTAAAAGCTAGCTAAGTTCCAAAGACAGAATCACACAGGAGCCCGCAGTTTCATTTTTAAAGGCCTGCTTCGAATTTCTCAAATGCAGTCCTCAACTGTGCTGCCTCCGAGTGGTAAAAATGTCAAATGTTACCTTGAGCTGTTAAAAATCACAAATGTGGTGTTTTATTTAAATATTGGGTGTTCAAATGTGGGAATCCAGCTGGGAAAATCACATCAGTAGCATTAATGTCACAAATGTTTTGATTCTTAAACAGTATCTAAAACAAACATGGAGTTTAAAGAAAAAACAAAAAAACAGTCATTTTAAAGAGAACTAGGGATCAGTGAACAAATACGGATATTAATTAGCTAAATTAAATATTCATACAAGATACAAAATAAAAATTTAAAAATGCATAAATAAAATGACATTAAATGTTGTCGTATTTGGACTCAAAGCAACGGTGTTGAAAAAGAAAGTCCACTGTGTAGTTTAAATGGTCCCGTGTGAACACAGCGCTCCTTGTGTGCCTCAGCTCCATCCACCAGCTGGCCCAGGAGTCATGATGCAGGCTTCAGAGGAGAGTAGGAGGTCGGCAGAGAGGGAGGAAGGAGGTGCAGGAGCTAGGGGAGGGGGGCAACGTAAGGGGACAGAAGAGGAATTTATGGTCTGTCCGAAATGTACGTTGGGACGGTCTGACGGTCTTTGAAACCCCTCATCCCGACACCTAACCATCGTTTGAAACTCAGTTCTGTGCCGCCCCTGAGACACCAGGTTGGGGAGTCAGCTGGTATCACTGAGCCTGTGATTAATACACTGGGGCTGCTCTGTACCACCTCCACACCATACTGTCCTCACCTCCAATTAGCATGCTAATGAACCTGCACATGTGTGACCATGTGTATAGAAATGTGTGTGTGTGTGTGTGTGTGTGTGAGACCTGAGGGCTCTTTCTCACTGTGCAGCATAAACAGAAACAGGCTAGCTTTCAAAGAAATGACTGCTGCTCTGCTAATTGAGACTGTGTGTGTGTGTGGGAGAGTGTGTGTTTGTGTTATTGATTGTGACCCTGGTCATACTCGCTGCTATTATGGTAACTGGGGTAACAGGAACGTTTTCCATGTCTTGTTTTACCTGCCTCGATGACCTTTGTTCTCAGCAATTGGGACATGAAACCGTCGCATCTCATTCTCCGTGGGGCGACAGGATATGAAGGGGTTATGAAACAGAAGGCAGACACACATTTAGATGATGTAAAAATCCAAAGCAAAAAAATAGACACAAAATGTTGGCATGTCTCCAAGAAATCTATTTTCAAAATGAACCTCGACTTAGACTGAGACTTAAAGGGATAGTTCGCCTCTTTTGAAATGAAGCTGTAGGACATCCCATACTAGCAATATAATTTATGAACATTTTCTTACCCCCTGCTGCGTACTGTGAGCCGAGTTCCAGCCTCATTTTGTAGTTGGCTGGGGTTTAAAAAAATAAAGCGTTTTGCTTCTCAAAACAATATGCGTTCAAAAGAGTAATACATTTGCATCACAAAATTGTTCTCCAGGAAAAAGTCTGACCTCACAATCGCTTGGTGCTATTTTGTCTCCCTTCGTATCACTGCGTGCTGCCGCCTGTCGCCTGCCACGCCTGTTACGGTGTTTACTGCTCGGAAGCAGGGTACTGCTCGGTCTGCGCTTCGGTCTGCACGGTCTTCACAGCACGCACTGAACGCATATTGTTTTGAGAAGCAAAATGCTTTATTTTTGTAGCCCCAGCCAACTACTTTTGTCAACGCCAAAACTGGGGCAGGGCGTGAGAAAATGTTCCTAAATGATATTGCTAGTATGGGATGTCATACAGCTTCATGTCAAAAGAAGCGAACTATCCCTTTAAAGGCCCAATGCCATATTAAAAAAAAACACAAGATATATTAGAAATTTTAAAAACTGCTTTACATGCACAGTGCATTATGGGTCAATGACATGATCAGGCTACGCAGACAAACAAACAAAAAGGACACGATCACAAAACCTCCACCTTTGTAACCATAAATTCCCGAAGTGGAAACCATTTGTCGTATCATTAGGGAATTTCAAATAATCCGACCAATAAAGTGCGACGAACCCGAGAGTACACCCAAACTCAAATTCTGACTCTGAGATGAGTTCTGATGAAAACAGATTTTTTTTTCAGAAACAGCGTATGACCTTGGGGTTTTGCCCAAAAGCACACAGCTGGAAACCTGTAAGACGGACATGTTTGTGACTGTGATCTCACAGACCTTGTGAGAAGGTCTAGTCATCTTCCAAGGTTAACCCCTTGGTGGATGGTTGAAGTCGTCGAACATGCTAAATGAGAGTCGTAATATTGTACCTTTGCTTGGAACACTGGCAGACTTACCTCTTTTTGAACCTGAGTTTTTCCAAAGAAGCGCATTGTTCAATACATCGAGGCTTTTAAGAATATTGAAATATAATTGTTTGTTATGAAAGTCACGAATGTGCTTTTTGACAACAAATATTGATTGAGGAATGCAGGATGTATACACAATTTTTTCTAGAAGTCAATCATGGGAAACAAAATTCCTGTGCAGGATGAAGGAAATCAGCCTGAAACTTTGTGGTATTTTCGTACGTGGCGCTGAACTAAAACCATAATTTCACAGTCCAGCATTCGAAACGCCAAGCGCAGAAACCACAAATTTCATCAGCTTAAAATAAATTCAGCCTCACTTTTCCAGTATATATTTTGGCTGTGCTAACGAAACACCCAGGGTCTGAGGTCACAGAATAAGGATGCGTTCACATGCTTTTCAGTGTAGGATTAAGGAAAACCAGGATGTTTCCCAACTCACGAACAACAGTATAATCTCACTTCCATTTAATCTTTCTGAGTGTTGTTATACGTGCAAGAATGTATTTGTAGTACTTAAATGCAAGACTTTGTATGTGCATACACAGGCATGGACACGGTGAGCAGCAGTGCAACGGTAACCGGTTCTGTCTGATGTGCCTCTTTAATTAACCTTGTAGGAAATTAATCCCAGTGTTAAATGGACAAGAAAAAGATGTTTGATTACCACCGCGAGCCAACTGGGACTTCTCCCTGTCTAATTGCCCAGGAAGCGAGAACAAGAGGAAAAGTAGCACAAATGAGAAACAGAAACAGATAGGGAGAGTGAAGCGCCCTGAATCCTGTGGCGTCAATAGCGCCCGTGTGAATGTCAGTCAGTCCCTGAAGCACTGATAAGGCTCCACCAAGAGGAGAGGGGAGAAAGAAGTTGGTGGCGAGGCGTGTGGAGAGGGCGAAACTCAAGGAAACACTTTGTTGGACTGAGAGAAACAAAACACTTTACATGATAGAAATACCAGGAGAACATGTGAGTGATTAACTGCTAAATGAGCAGCAAACAAGAAGTTCCCAGATAAAGTTTAGATGATGGATTAAACTAACTTGGTAAAACATGTTGCCCTGAAGACTGAAGTGTTCATATATTTTCTGAAAGGCCAAAGTAAGTCAAAGGTCTACCATGATATGATTAATTGAATTTGATTTCTAAAAAAAAGAGGATAAAATCAAATATGAATGTAGATGAATGTGCACTACTACTTTCATCGGGGATTATACAAAGCAGAAGTTGGAGTTTGCAAACCTTGAGTTTCTGACCAGGAAATTTGACTTTTTTCTTTACTTTTCTCGGAATTTTCCCTGTCAGATGTCAGAATTACAGAGTCTCCAGTTGTTATTGAATGCAACATTACACAGAGGCTCCCTTTTTCTGTTCTGTAAAGCAGTTACGTCTGTTACATCTGTTATGTGCCTATGGCTTTATGTAAACATTTTATTAACTTTTCCTAATTGTAATCCATTTTGATTGTAATAAATTCCTCATTAGGAAGTGAAAAATATGTTTGTTTACAGGAGCTCAGGTTTCGGTACTGATTTCATTGTTGCATCCTGCTGTCAGTTTCCAGCTCATTCATTGACATAACAGCAGTCTACAGAAGAAAGGAGGTCAATCCCCCAAACTTCATTGGTCGTTTTTCTTTAGTGCTTCTTAAGTCAATTCATTTCACAAAACTGCCTCATTCAACCACTCTCCTTGAGGCCTGTTCGAACAGGTGCTTCCCCTCTGTTTTCACTAATGTCTCCAGACCTCTGCTCTGACCTCAGCTCTCCATGACTCATCCTGTGGTGTGCTGGTATTGTGCTGTGATTGTGTGCGTTGTGTATGTTTATTGGTGTGAGTCGACTTCCCAGATCCCCGCAAGAGTCTGTAATATTAACTCATGGGGCGAAAAGAGAAAAACCAGCGGAGGTTAGGCGGGTTGTTTCATCCATCCACCTTTGCAGAGTCTGTCTCAATGTTTTGTCAGAGTTCTGTCTTCTCAGATTTCTCAGACTCTGCATGGACAGTTTCTGAGCCATACAAATAATCATTAGCCATTTCTTCTGCATTCATTATTGTTACATTCATGCAGATGGAAAAATAAGTGTCTAAGAACGTTTATGATTAACATTCACAAAGCTCAAGCCTTACTGGGAGTGTAGAGACAGTCAGCACACAAATCTATTTTCCTTTCTTGTGCTTGCTTTCGACTTTAATTCATTCATCACAAAAGTACATTTTGGCACCAATTACACATCATCTGTTTCTGACATGTTAGCTAATGTTAGCGCCATCTGAAGCTTCCACAAACTATATTTTAGTCACGCCGGAGGTGAACTTTGAAGTTACCAGAGGGTTTTTTATTTCTGCTATACAGGTAAATCCAAAATCCAATAGCAATGTTATGTTGGGTGAGCAGCCAATCATTTGCAACTCTGCTGCGATTTGTTGTTACACTGTGAGCCATTAGACACTTGTCCAGTAGACTAGAATAACAGAAACTACAGCCCTGTTAGAAAATCATTTACCATTAGCTTCTGTTCTACATATACAATCTAAAAAATAAAATACAGGCAATTGAGTCGTCGTCGTCGTCCCCCTTCCTCTTTGAAATTTTCATTGGCCTTATGATAGACTGGTAACCTGTCCAGGGCGTACGCTGCCTCCGATGGCAACTGGGATAGGCTTGACGGATGGATTGAGTTATGACTCAGGGAATGCAGAATTTACTAACCAAACTTTGACGCCCTGTTTGTGTTTACTTTGTATTTCCAATGTTTGGTGTTCCAAACTTGCTGCAAGAAGATTTTGTCATGCTAAGTGTGCAAGGACTTTAGTAGATATATATCTAAACATAAAGTACAACTGACAACATTTGTTAAAGAAATTAAAAACTCAAATCTATGACCTCAGTTATTTAAACGTGCAAATTTGCTTTTTTCCATATTTGGTGAAAGGAAAGCATTTGGGCCTGTTAACATATGGCCATAGTTGGACTACTGAAATGTTTATTTCTTCATTTTTCCTCCTCTTTTTTTAAATTCTGAAAGCTTTTATTGAATTAATTAGCACAAATCAGATTCCATATATGCTCAGAATAAAGATTTAAGTTGATGGTTCAGGTCAAAGGTTTCAACACACTGTTTACCCCTCCTAAAAAATAATTTAAAAAAGTAAATCGCATCTCTGCTCAAATGCCATTCAGTAAAAAGGATCTAAAAACGATGTTCTCAGTCAGCAGTGATAGAAGTCCCAAAATTCTAAAAGCAACAGAATTGAATATGACATTTCTGTCATTCCTTTCAATCAAAGTTGGGTTGCCGAGTTGGTGCCAGTTCGGAGTTCATTGAACTATTTTTCCCTTCGAAGAGATGGTTCTCAGTGGATTGTCTGGAGACCTACTACAGAGTAACGTCATCACTTCACTGTTTGTTCCACAACTACAGGTTTGTTCTACAGCCAACTCTAGTTTGTTATGAACTTCTGTTTATGACCACAGTGCAAAGTGTGTCTCCTGTACAGAAATGCAGTTTCTCTACCTTTTGGTGTCTTAATATTGGCATTTGATGTTTGTGATTAACAGATTAAAGAAATAAGAAAAATGCGCAAATGTCCCCACTATGGTCTCATGATTTTGTTTGCGTGCCAGAGTTTGTCTTGTGCCATGAGGTTAAGAAAATTGTCTGTGGATCTCAGAGCATAATGCAAAAGTGAAGATCTGTGAAATTCTTGAGAAAACTGAGAAAGAAAATAATGAACTTAATACAGTTCAAGACAAGGTTGGAACAGAAAATGTGGGAAACTGTCAGCACAAAAATTCATTCTAACAAATTTCTGTCAAATTGGAGGAGCCAATGTGAGGGATTTACCGAAAAAAATTTTTTTTAATATATTAAAAAAAAACAAAAAACTGATATCATCTGAAACACTTAATAAAAATGTTAAGCAACTGTGGCAGGAATGCATCCTACCAAAGGAACCGAAATTCGACTAAAAGAAAACAAAATCCCAAAACACAGGGTACGAAGTGGCCTGGGTGGTAGAGGGAGCAGCGATGCCAGGAAAAGGTAGATCTTATATGACTTAGGCTGGGAGACACTGGCCAGCCGCCTCCAATTGCCATCATCACAAATCACCCAGGGACCTGCAACTCAATTGCAATTTGACTTACGGCTCAATATCCATCTAAAAACAGAAAGTGAATTATCAGTATCACTAATGTATGATAGCTTCAAAACTCTTAGTGACACTTACACTTAAGGTATTCTTTCTTAAAGTAATTACTAAATCTCAATATACAGCACAACTGAACAGCAATGAAAACACCTTAAAAAAAGGAACCAGCATTCATCGCCATTTAGTGTCACCACTGCTTTTAGCTTCCATCGTTGCAGTATGAGATACGATCGAAAACCATACATTTTTTTCCCCAAATTATCAACTTTAGCTGAATCCTTTGGTATTCACACGCACATGTGGTGACTGAGGTTAGCTATGTGCTATTACCTTCAGCTGAACAGAAGCGAAGGTCAGCGCCTTCCACGAGAGGTTAATACAATCAGCATTACTACTTCCTGCTGCTGTGCCGAGGCAGGGCGTGGAGGAGCGGTGGGGGTAGGGTGGAGGATGAGAGAAGTGGCCACGGGCAGACAGAGAAAGGGCCAACTCTGACATGACAGTGACAAATTGCCTTGTATTTATTCAAATTGTGCAACGTGATCTTTTGGCTGTGTTGTGATTTGTGTTCTCAGAGTTTGACCCTGCTGATGAGTTAACACTAACAAGCTTGTAAGTAGGATACGGCAAGGTGAGATGAAGACAGCGTAGTCAGAGGATGCTCGACTGACAATAATAATATTCAAACAGATTACGAACAAACCCCCAGTCTGAGAAACAAATGTCTTCCAAGTGAGTTGATCTCATTACATGTTGTGTTTTTAAAGACCATTCTCCTAATTGATGGAGGTCTTAAGATCTTAGAACTTCTTCGTTCCAGTTGCATGACGCTCAGCAGATGGAATTTATCTTAGATTTGTGAAGCCATTTGAATAAATAAAAGAACAGTTCACCAGATTCACGCTGATACATTTATAAGAAAAACTTGCAGACAAATGATTTGTGGACCGGTGCGACATCTCGGTTGTTTATCTCTTTAAAGACGTGTCCTTTAGTTTACACGTCCTTGTGCTTCTTTTATTGATCAAACATTTGCTCTCATGGCTTTGCAGTTACTCTGCCAGCTCTTTGTTTATGCTGCCTCAACTATCGGGCAGGTTTTCCAGGGGTTATGTCCCTGTTGGTTAGAAAGTGTGAGAGACAGCTCACTGTGAGTCCCAGTAACCTTATTAGTATCCATTTAGACTCGATGATATTTGTTGTTTTCTTTTGCTTTGCAAGATTACAATGTTTTGTTGTGTTGTGACCTTGCTCGCAGGGCCATGACGTGAGATAAAAAAAAAGATCTTCAAAAAGATAAATGCCACAAAAATGAGCATTCATCTGCACGAGCAGTGAAACAAACCCCCGGTAAGCTTCACCAGCCGTGCCTCATTTCCACACCTTAACAGGTGCAACCAATGAAGCTGATCAGGGCAATGAAGCCCCAGCAGCACCCAGACACTGCTCAAATCGTTCAATACAGATCACTTTGTAGTGAGTCAACCCCTTGTTGTTCTGTTTGAAACTTCAGCCGTAACTTCTCAGATTCGTCACCTGGTACGCCAAAAGCAGTTCGCAGAAGCCGTACAACACAACAGCAGACGCAGACTATCTGACATTGCTGTTTGGAGTCAGCAGCTATGAAGCTGACGGAGCGTGCCAACTCTACGGCCCGCAGCTCTTCAATGTGACTTTCTTACCCTGTAGAGGATGCCTGGTGATTATAGTAGTGCTCCTCACACGTATCGACCCTGAAAGTGGCTCATTTCGCTCTCTGCAAGAGCCGAACAATTTGAGAAATTAAAAGTGAAATATGTACAGGAGCCATATTTGAAACTTTAGTCGCTCAGTGTAATGAAATATTTGCTTGCGAGCTACAACAATGTGGCCTCCGTGGCTCTAAAAAACTGTTGTTTTGTTCTGACCTGTATGCTTGTCATGGGTAATACTGATGCATAATTAGCACGTTGGAATTATACAGTGACAGCTGCAGTCCATGCTTGTGTAGGTGGATACAGCAAAAGCAAAACACTTTAAAAAAAGGTACACACAGATTTGTGTTGTGAAGTTTCATATCAGTGTTGAAAAGTGAGATGTCAGTGACACGTGTTCTCAAACAAAACCAGCCACCTTGTCCTGTCCATCATCTAAGATTTAGTATGCATGCATCCTGCCAGAGCTTGTTTAAATGAACACTGAATATTTGGAGGATAATTATGAAGCGATGCATTCAAGTAGAGTCTGCATTGCATCACTATATAGTGGATGGGTGAGTGAACAAGTAGACAGTATAAACAGAACCAGAGACTCTTGCACTGCCATTGCAAAGGCAGCACGGATGCAGACACCTCCCCCCTCAAAAGGTTTCCTTCATTGAACCGTCAAAAATCCGCTGTCCTGCAGGTTTTAGATGTTTCCCTGCTTCAACACCCCTGATTCAGATGAAATGGATCTCTTCAAAAGATTGTTAAGTTCTGCACAAGCCTGCTAATGATGCACTGATCTGAATCAGGTGTGTTGAAGCAGGGAAACATCCAAAACCTGCAGGACAGCGACCCTCAAGGACAAGATGTGGGTATCCCTGACCCGAAGCAGTCTAGTTCTGTCTATGAAAAAAAAAAAAAAAAAAAGAAAAGGTGAGAGGAGACAAGTGAGAACTAACACAAACACAGAGGCCACAAACCAACAGGTCAGACAGAAAGGCCCTTTTATCTGATTAAATACTCACCGACCTGCACTGAACACAAGACCATCAGTGGTGAATGGTCTCTATGGTACTATGCAACTACTGGAAGCCACACACAAGTTACTGAAAATGCAAACGCAGTGCATGTCACTGAGCACTGCTCTCAGTCCACCTTACAGTGTCAGTGGTTAAGCCTCAATGAAGCCTTCATTTTTATTATGGCCCAGCTCTTTGCGGGATAACATAAAACAAAGAATCACACGTAAGTTTCATGAAAAATAAAGGTCACCTTTCCAGAAATCCTGTTATCAGTGACATGTAAAGCCTCGCTCCCAGTACAGACAGGCGATTGGTCGTATGGCAAATGTACAAGCATTTGCATCGAAAAAAATGTTTTATTTAATCAATAATTCATTTGTAACAACCCGACACTGTAATATTTCCATTAGCTTCAGCTGGAACAGATGTAAAAATGAATAAATGATGATACAACGAGCTGAAATAAAACCAGGAATTGGCATTTTATGCTGCCATATACGTACAAGTACACATATACATCTATATATACATATATATAGATATATATGTATATAGACACAGATGACATGGAGCACATTGTAAAAACAAGATATTTGCCTTTGTGGTAATATTTTAAAATGGTATTAAGAAATTAGGTAAGATTTTTTAATTAAAACTTGTATCTTAACACACATTATATATATATTATGTATATATACATGTACATATTTATATATACATATATATATATATATATATGTATATATAAATATATAGATAGATTAAACATTTCTTGAAAAGGGCTAACAAACTTCAGCTTCACAGGTGCAGCCAATGAGGCCAATCGGGACAATGAAGCCCAAGCACCACCCAAAGACTCCGGCAGTGTAAATCCTCTAGGAATGCAGTGGAGTGTAACTAAAGTACAGCTAAAATTTGCTATGTAGGTTACTTGTTACTACATTAACAGTTGCTAATAACTACAGTGAGTTTGTCACATTTTCCCACGTCACATCTGTGCTTTAGTGTCCAACTCTACTTCATTCTGAAGGGGTTGATATCAGCTCGTATAAATAATTCACTGTCCATGAGATCTTTGCCACTGTGTTTTAACCCGGCGTAGACAGTGACAGAGAAGATAAAAAGACAGAGAAGGGGAGTACCAAAAGTCTTCTGGTAACTGCTTTTTGTATTGCACAAATAACGTTTGTGGAATACAAACTATCTTGTCTATTTGGCCAGAAAGAAAAGTTTAATAGAAAAAGTTTCTCAGGGTTTTGTGTGGGTCGGGAAGTGAAAAGGGGGCACCTCTGAGAGTATGAGAGTTAGCACAACAACCCAGACCTCCTGCACTCTTTCATGTGGCTGTTTCAACATCCCTCGATCCCCTTCGCCCCGTCCACCACTCTCTTAAACAAATCCTCTCCTCTCTGACAACCTACTAACTCTTAAATAAATCCTGCCTGATGTGAGATCTTGGCCGTCCCCTTCTGACCCAGACAATACCCTTTCAAATACACACACACACTCACACACATACACAAAGAACCCCAGGGCAGAACTGTGACCCCTCCAGACTTTGACTTTGTGTGGGTGAAACAAAGTCCAAAGTCCATGTGGACCAAGATGTCCTCTCAACTTCTAACTTCACATGGCCTCCCCCTCACTATCTCTTTTCTCCCCCTCTCGTCCTCTTTCGCTCTCCTTTCCCTCCAGCCTCTCTGGAGACTCAGTGATAACCAGGGTAGACATGAGGAGGAAGGGAGCAGAGGAAAGAGGGGATGGAAGGAGGGGAGGGAGGGTGGTGAGAGGGAGTTGTGATGTCCCGACTCAGGGATATTTAATCCTCTCTGTGAGGGGCGAGCGTCTCTGGCCCTGTTTAGTTTTGGGAGATCAAAGCGGCAGTTCAGATTCTGGGCAAGATGGCTCGCGCTCTCCTCCAGCGTTAAACACAGGCACACACACACACTCGCACACATACGGGCACTTTGGGTGAGTGGCGAGGACATTGGTGGTAATGAGGCAGTGATTAATGCGTCTCTATGATGAGTTGCTGAGTTGTCTTGAACAGCTAGTAAACCAGCGGAGTCCAAATAAAATGCCTGCTTATGTCAGGAACATAATGACTTACAATTGGCCTCAATCAATTCAGTTTTTACTGGATTGAATTTTCCCCTCACAGTTACACAATTAACTCTTCGGTTCTAGTTTTTCAATTTGCCTCTCAAACTTCTTCATCGGATGTCTGTATAGAGGCATTTGCATTCATCTGCAGTTTGTGGACACGCCAAATGAATTTTGTTTTGCGTACTGGCTCCAAAAATGTTTTTATTTACCCTGCTTTTATCTGTCTACATTGATATGTAAGCAAAATAAAGTAAATAAAGAATTAAAAATGCTCTCTAAAGTCAAGATGTGAGAACTGAAGCCCTATTAGGGTTGAAGTTAAGTTTGGAGATGTTATATGTTTATTTAGTTCACTTTTGAGGAACCAGGTACTCTGGTGGACTCCTCTCTCAAAAATTAGTAAATAACAGTGTTGCCATCATCTATGTCCGAGGGGCCAAACGCACCCAGCTGACAATCCACAGGATGGCACATTTGAAGCATCAGTGAAAGTCTTTCACTGCCATTTTCAAACTTAGTCTTTTTAGCTCAGAATCAGAATAGCTTTATTGTCATTACACCTTACAGCATAACGAAAAGTTGGTTCCAGTACACCCATCCGGACAGACAAACATGGAAAACAGACAGGGGAGACAGGTGACTATGGCCATGCGCTCACAGTGCGCTGCCAGGATTCAACTTGTAAAATTGGCCTCGAGCTGTGAGTAAGAGGGTTAACTCTGATTGGCTGTTAGGCATCGCAGATAAGTGCATGTGAAGGGGGAGGCGGCGCTGACAACAGACAGCTAACAGCTAACTTTAGCACGTCACACAATCTCTTCAAATTTATTATCTTAATTTCTCCAAAACAAGCAACACATCCATGCGTCCTGATGAAAACTGAAGACCAACGGATAATCATGACTGGAAACACCAACTCATCTTTTTTCTATCTATGTGGTCTTCCGGTTTCCCTTTCTTGTATAATGGACATTAAGATACATAGTAAAGTCTCAGGGTCTCTTTTTTTACGCTTTGCTTGCGTTGTTCTTCAATTTTCTTTAACCAGACACAGCTGTCTAAAATAGCAACTGATAGAATTAAGCAGAAGCAAACTTCAACTTATTAGATGAACCAAGCAAAACCACACGTAACCAGACAACAGGATCTCATGACAGATTGTTGAATGCATATTTGGTCCACGGAAAAACACGTAATCATTTCACAATCAAATATTGTATGGTACAAACGTCTCGCTTCCTCTGTTTTCGACTCAGCTCCGGTCTTCTGATGACGTTTCCAGATGTTCATGTTCATGATGTAGTATTGTTGACAGCCGCCACTCTTAACCAGGACAAAACAAATGATTTCTAAGTTTAAAGACCTGGGTGTTGACTGGTACTACGAAGTTTTATACTCACTATTTTCTGTTTCTGTTATGTGACCTGGCACAAAACAGTTGCCATCTCAAAGTTTTGAAGCCTGGATGGGGAAACTACTACTCATTGGACATGTAGATAAAGATAATTATTGAACAACGTCCAGTGTGATATTTTATCGTTTCTCGGCTGAACCAGAGAGTAATCAGGAAATTAATTGTTAACTGTTACAGATTGAATAGCCTACGCTAGCTGTAAGTATAGGATGATTGGTCAGAACTTTGATGGTTTGGCCACAAACAAACAGCTTGGTGCTTGGCAAGATGGTGCCTCTCATGACTGTTAACTCTAAAATCTTACACGAATTTAACTAATACTTAAGATTACATTTCTAGCCTATATATGGTCTAAATTTAATCATGATAAGTATAATAAATTATAATTGATGCAAAGCTGGTCGACTACAAACCTGAGCAATGTGAACTGATCAAGCATTGTAAAGTGTTGATATCAAATGTATAATAAAAGTAAGGTTTTTGGTAGCACTTATTCAACTAACATAGTTGTAAACAAACATCTCTTGTAAGTCATTTTTATTGTTTCACCTATAGTCATCCAGGATCTGTGGACCACCAGGTCTAAAAAGTGATTTCACGGAGGACAAAATGTTATTGGTAATGTAAGACTTGGCCATCCAACACTTGTTATCGTCAAACAGTGTCTGGTTAAAACACGATAAAGAGGTGATTATCAGTGTTAGTAACATTTTTACTCCACTTGATTCAGGCAAGGCGAGGGATTGTAACTGGATAGAGCGTGCAGGGGGGTAGGATTTGATTAAAAAATTATGCTGTGTTCTGACAGCCAAGTTGTATTTTGGTCATAAACAGCTATGTCTATTGGAATTTGTTTCGCAATTTCATTGTCATCCCTTCCCAACAAAAGTTCCAGAACCTTTCATGTTTCTGGAAACACAGTTTTGTCCCGAATGTTTATGTTAAACAAACAGGTCGAGCCTCCCTGGGTACGGTTCTGAGGGGGGGGCTCTTTCTCTTAAAAAAAAGAGCCTTTTCTTTACGCTTTCACCTGTCACCGCACCAGCTTGCTCTAAGAGTTTCAGGGGAGGCTCAGTGAATGGCTGTGAGGGAATATTACGTTAGTGTTGAAATAATAACCTAAATGTTGGTTATGCGGTTGAAGAGCTTGAGTACATCAGTTCTTCGATAATTCAACTTTTTGTCCCCAAAGTCAGAAACTAATAAATAAATACATTTAGCACAAGCGAAAGAAAAAAAAGAAAGTTTCTTAAAAATTTCTTTAAAATAATCGGAGGGGAGCTTTGCAGTGTCAGACTTTGAAAACCAATGCACGTCATAGGATTTGTTTTCATTTTGACATTGGACTTTGATCCAGTTTTTCGAAATTTCTAGGAATCCTGGGTAAATCAGTTTCATGAAAGATGCACACCCATCAGCGACATCGTTAAAATCACTGACCAGTAAAGTCAGTATCGCTGCCTTCCTTTTATCAACACAGTGTTCTGCTTGGAAAACGTGATTCTTTGACACGTGCCGTGTATCTAAATATGTCCGCAGACCAACAACGTCCCCTGCCACACACATCATCCGCACCTCCCTGCAGCAGCCTCCGCAAGCAGGACAAAAACCTGCTTAGAAAGGCTTTAAAGGACGTGACGAAGAGTCTGACGTTTTCACCTGGCCTCCAAACTTTCCCAGATGCCAATCTAGTGGGATCTAATGGAATCTGTGGGAAGTAAGCTCAATTCACAAAGACCCCACCCCACAACTCACAGCACGCTGACTGTCTGCAACCAGCGTTCGAGTACCAGACACTCCAGGACACCTTCAGCTGGTTTTTTTTTGTTAAAACGAATCTAACTTGTCAGAATAGTTTTGGGAGAAGAAGGAGGGTCTGTATTAAGGAGAGGTTGTCATATACTTGAGGCTGTAGGTGTAGGTGGTAGTCTGTAATATGAATGCGGTCCCTAGATATTTCACCAGCCTTGGCTCAGATCTAACATATTAAACAACTCTGTAAATGAGCTCATCGGAGGTGGAGAGCTTTTTTATATGGGTGGAATAATGTCTTTCTCGTGTACTGCCTAAAATGAGTTTCACGGGCATAGCTTTGACTCTCGCCAAGTGTTCATAATATAACTTAAAAGATATTCTGAGTCATGAAGTGAGCACATTTCAGTGCTTTCTGTTCATCAACCCAGAGGAGTTTGTTAACAGAGGAGGCTGTAAAGCGTATAGCCGGCGATAACAAAAGTGATGATTCCAATGTTTCCTCTCTATTTGTATTTTAATTCTATCCTGAAACACACAGTCATACACACACAAATGTAAGCCTGCGGCTCCCCTGCCACTCTGCTTCTGAGGTTTGCAGGTCTCCGATAGGAAGCCTCTGAAATGGAAAAGAGATAAGAGTAAATAAACAAATAAATACAATAAAACTGAATTTGTGCTGGTTCAGTGCACACAGAGGGAGAGGAGGAGAGAGAAGTGGAGGGAGTGCACTCTGCGAGGCCTGACAACAAGCCACACAAAGATGCATTCTCAATAAAGCAGCACAAGGTAAACACTTAAGTGAATTCATGCACATTCCATTTGTTCAGTGAAATCTGTGGAGACTGTGCACCGTTAGACACAGGCACCGTTTTGGCTCTCTAACAATGCAGCTATCAGTTACCGCCTCTGTGTTCCCCCGATATGATCTCGATCTATTTCATACAGTCGAAAAGATTGAAAAAAAAAAAAAAAGAAGCATTTTATTTCCATCACAATAAAGTTATTTAGTGTTGTCAGCTAATTCTTCGTGGCACAACAAGCTTGCTTTCTGCGCTTGTTGTCACCTTCTCAGAGGGACCCTGCTAAAGCAAATGTTCTGCATAGCCTTTATGCCTTTCAAGCGGTGCCACAGGCTTTGATGTGCACCCACACCAACACACCACTTCAGCAGCCTTTCTTCTCAGATGTTGCTTAATTACACTATCATAGTCTGTTAATTACCTTATCAGTGCCGCATAATGCCATGGTCAGCGTCTTAACGCCACGTATCAAAGCAAAGCGAGTCTCTTTCATGTGCTCTTCTTTTTTTTTTGTGTACTTGCACTGCTTTCTGAGGCTGCAGATGATGTTAGTTATTTTTACTTACAATTAATGCCTGAAGAAGAAAATATAAAAAGGTGCGTTTGTTTTATTTTGTTTATTTAGCGAAGTAGTGCTCTACCGCTAATTCTAATTGGTGCCCCTGAGATTTAATCTTTGTCATATTAATAGTAAAAACACACCAAACTTAGTTTGTTTAATTAATGTTAGAATGAAATGGGAAATGTGCTTCATCAGTTTAAAGATATGATATGCTGGCTGTGTTCAAAATCCTTCACTACTTACAACATAGTGGACGATATAGTGAGGTCAACCATGTTGTAGTGCTGTTTGAATGTGAAGAGACATTTTACATACACATATACATGTAGCATTCTCAGCGTATGCAATAGTGCTCAGTTAAAAGCAGTGTAAAAATCTATGATCAACGAAAACTCAATTAAAAATGTAAGTCATTTTCTGCTTATACATTTAAATGATTTTTGACATTTCTTTTCTTGCCAGGTTCTGATCAATATAAACTAGAAAAGTATCATCACTCATATATAATAGGAGTAAAAAGTATACAGTATAAAGTCACGATATAGATTTGTTTTCTTTTAAACAGCAGGCCTGAGACAAAGATATGGGTTCATTTAATGTTAAAAGAGCAAAAAAAGTACAATAAAATCAAGGAATTTAGTGTTAATTTATTTGGTGATTTAAATAAAAGGTTTAAATACACTCAGTGCATCACAGAAATGCATACCGGCATTGAACTGGTTTGTTAAATTGTGAGAAAGAAGTCATCTCAAACTCTCTCTTTCCTGCCTATCTGTTGATGCAACCTCGTACAGTTTGGACTTGTGCCACGTTCAAAGTTACATTTCAATTTTGGGACAGTAGCATCAGCATTTAAAGGTAACTCCTGTGACTTTTATAGAAAAGCGAGAGTCCATTTAGACATGAAGTCAACATGTTCAGCTGATAATCAGCCCATTTTGCAAGAACATCAGCGAGTGTCTTCTGTTTTAGCCTGAGGGGATTGACAGCCAAGGACTCCCTGTTATGTGCACCTGTCATTGTTGAAATTGTGAAACAACTAATAAAACAGCCAGTAGTTTCTAGGTTGTATTATGGCCATGGGTTCTGCTTTCCATATGGATATGTTTCCCTGCATGAGACCAAAGTTCTCTTTAATGTGACTGGGTAATACAACTCAAGAAACGGCCTAAAACTCAAAAATCCTGTCTTTCTCAAGAGAAGAGGAAATCGGTTCCTAGCATACTATTATAGCGTCTACACAGGCATGTATTAGACTAATGGGTTTGGGCAATGTTCATAGAAAACATTAAAAGTTTTTTTGTGTTTTTAAATTCACAAAGTTTTCAAATTTTAAAAAGGAAATTTGGGCTAGCTTAAAGTCACTCTCCACTGAAAATCAAGTTTTTAATCTTTTTAACATCTACATAAGATGTTTTCTATGTGTTACAAGACATATCATGAGCTAAATTTGCCATTAGTGCTATGCACAAGGAATTCTGACCATCACTGACATTGCATCGAATGAGCGAAAGTTCTACCCAAAGTAGATTTTACAGCCATGAGATTTTTTTATTATCATTTTCTTTTTAATCTGTTATACTTTACTTTTTTTACCCTTCATTTGGTATTGAAATACTAAAAACAGCTATCATGACTTTTTCCAGCAAAACGGAAAGTTGTCCTGTCAATTATTTAAACTGTACAAGCATTCCTTGGCCAAAGCATGGGCTGCCAGACTGTACACTTTGTCTGCGAAGTTCACCTTTGTACAGGCATGAACAAGTAGACGTAAACGTGCACACACAGTCACTGTAGCTGAGTTGCTAGTGACTGCTTGTCCACTACTTCCTGTGTATGATACAACTAAAGGACATATCATATCAAATGACTTATATTTAGAAATGTTTTACGGCATTTTTTAAATTTCTTTATGTAGAATTACGCAAATTCTACCTTTTTCTTGAAAGGACATGTTAGCCGTTTCTGTTTCCTTGCTAACTATCTCCAAAGGCAACGGATTGCTATAAATGTTTGATAACCAAACAGCACAAGTCACTCACATGCTGCCAGCTTAGCAAACCAGTAGTATAGTGTATGTCTGTACCGAGGATATGCAATGTTTGAACTTAACTGAATGATGAGAATGTAAAATACCTTGCCTTCCGATACAATGTGAATTCTTCTCAAATGGTTTGAAATCCCAGGGTTTCCCGAGTGGTATTGCATCTCAGTGTTTACCCTGAGTATGTGTGAATATGTGTCAGTCTTATTTCCAGCTACTTTTTGATGTGCAGATGATAATTAGGAAATAATTGGAGGGGCTAGAGAACTGTGAAAGATGCATTTTTAAATCTTAATTTCACTCGGAATATATTAACGTAGGCACAGATGTTAACGTAGACTATGCGCTGGGTCCTTGTGTTTGTACACCTCAGTGCCTTCCGAGCGTGCATGTGTTCTTACCCTCAGCTCCATGAGCAGCCCAATGGATCTGTCAACTTGTGGAAAATTTCCATTTTGCAGCTAACTCTGCAGCCTTTTGATGGGTACGTCTTGCCGACTTTTATCTCTCAGTGTGTCTGCAAACTAATTAATATTTTTTACTTGCACACTCTGTCTCTCTCCCCTTCAGGCAAATATTTGTTTCCTCAGAAGTGAGCGTGGGCAAACCTTCCTCACAGCTCCATATGCTGCCAGCTGCCAATCAAGTGGCCTAGAACCCTGAAACTAATCGCACAACCCCCTCCTCCGTTCCTCCCTGTCTGCTCTTCCTCTCCTTCAGCAGAAATGAAGGAGTTGGGGAGAGTAATTTGTGTGTGTGTGTGTGTGTGTGTGTGTGTGTGTGTGTGTGTGTGTGTGTGTGTGTGTGTGTGTGTGTGTGTGTGTGTGTGTGTGTGTGTGTGTGTGTTTGTGTGTAAGGGGAATGTAAGAGGAAAATAAAGACATAGAGCAGAGAAGAAGAAAAGGAACAGATGAGACACACGCCCAAAGCAGTACCTCCTCTGTTCTGTTTGTCCACTCCGAGCTCTTCATTCTCATATCTATCCCGAGCTCTTTGTTTCCATTTTACTTCTTGTGACATTTTACAATATTTATTTTTTATTTGCTGTTCGCATGAGTTGTATCTGTTCTGTTTTGTACATATTTCCTTTAAAAGCCCCCAAACGTAAACAACGTTTAGAGAGTTATGTGTATGAGTGTCGTACTCAGCTACACAACTACAGCGGTCCATAAACGGACTCAGACTACGTTGACGCAGCTTTACGTTTCCCTGCTGATCAGTAGAAGGTGAATGAAGAAAGCAAAAAAAAATATATATATATATATAAGGTCATTAAAATCATATATTTTACCAGCCGGATCCCACTGTCTTTCTAAGACACAGAATTACCCCATTGTGCTCTCTTCTTTACTAAAGGGTTCTGTTGTTCAGCAAGGAGGGAAGAGAGGCTGAAACTGGACTCAAACCTCAGGCCCCTCCACACAGCGCAGCAACTACACTTTGACCAACTTTATCATTAGAATAACAGTGGTGCTTTTCTCAGTCGCTCCCATCACAAGAACCCAGACTACAGGTTCGGAAGGGATCCATGTCTAAAAAGAAAATTGTGTCACTGAGGGTACACATTCTTGTTTTTTTTTTGTTCAAGGTTTACATATTAAGCAATAAACATAAATAACAGACAGTTTATGACTAATGTTTTCAGTCATTAACACATATTTACAATCAGAGTGTGACATATGAAGCTTAAAAAGGTATCCGATTACATAGGATTAGGGATAAATAGCTATGTCCGCTTAAAGTGGGTTTTGGCAGATATTCAGCTTGTTGACTGATATAAGCCTGTCGGCAAGAAGGATAACATCAGCCTTGGGCAGTGGCTGATGTTCATCTGGTGTGTCCTGCGTGTGTTTCAATGACTTTCCCCTGAAACTGACAACATTCATCAGCATGTAATTTTGTTGGGCCACATAAGCCCTAAAAAGTCACTGAGATGGCAGTGGTTAAACTGCCTGGCTAAAAAAAATCCTTTGAAAGCTTTTTATGTGAAAGGCAGGGTTTATTGTTTACTGTTCAGTTCATTTCTGTATAACACATACTCAGTTGTTTCCCTGGCATCAAAGGGAAAATAGACGACAAAATCAGTCCGTGTCGGCCAAATGATCATCTTAAACGCTGGTATCGGTATCAGCCCAGAGTTTCGCAGCTGGTGCATCCCCTCATAGGTTGTAGTTATATGGCTTGATAAGCACCTTGGTGGCAGCCTATTACACAACTCAGATATTTTCTGTTTTTACACAAACCATCTGGAATCAACTTATTGAATTTTTTTCAGATGAAAGTATTCAGCTCAAATACACAGTACCAATCAAAAGAGGGAGTAGGTGTATCCAAACCACCGTGAGAATCTTAAGCTAGCTTCCCACCGGGAGCGCCGCATGTGCGGAAAAGGTTGATTTTCATTTTGGCTCCCATGTTAGGCTCCACTCTGTCCCAAGTCCACTGCACATTGTACATTGTGGTTCTCAGCAAAATACACAGTAAAAACATTTGTTTATGGTGCGAACACTCAGCCGGGACGCAGCAGTTCAGAAAAACACAAGCAACACACACGCCACCTTCCCGGTGTGGCCGGCCTTTGGCCATGTTGCATGCGCCGCTTATTTGAGGTTTTCACAAATGTTTTAGTTTGAGGGCTGCTGCCCATGACAAGACCTTCAGCTTGCACCATTTGAAGTTGTACATTGTTGTTTTTTTAGCATCATTATCCTGTTGTAGAAGTCATCCTCTTTTCAAACGGTGTGCTGTTTGCTTTGCTGGTATTTAATTGAACCAAGTCTTTCCTACCAGGGAAATGTTCCCTTGTTGGAACGCAAGGTCAAAGCACGATTGATCAATCATCACACTTAACAGTTGTAGTGGTGTTAGTTCATGAAATCGTGTCCATTTTTTGTCCAAACATGCCTTAGCTCACTACGGCTTAAAAGAAACTTGACACTGAAATCTGTGGTGAGGACTGTTTTGTGTTTTTTTTTTATGATAATTTCCCATCAAGATCACAGTTCTGCAGGTGCCAATTAATAGAAGAACAGTACATAGCCACTAAATATGTGGATAGATCTATCTAAAGATCTTTTCCAGTCAAACCAACATAGTTTCCAGCTCATCTCATATTGAGTTGGGAGTGAAAACACTGATTTATTTATTTTTTTTTCATAATAATATTTTTTTCTCCTTTTTTTTCTTCATTACATTATGACCTGAGGAAAAGACTGCCTGAAAATGCTTTGCTACTGTCTTATGGCCTTCTATTGCTTTGTTGTCATCAATTATTATAATTTTCATCTCTCTAATTTTCAGAGTGCTGGCCAGCTTTCTAGAGGAGCCCATGGCCACAGTTTGCTGAACTATTGTTTGAGGAGTCATTTAAAAAAAATGTATATTTCCATCATGTGTCTTTTTCTATAATAAACTGTTAACAAGTCATATCCCAACCTCATCACAAGGGAAACAATGCTTATATTTTCTTTTCTTTCCTGATACATAGTGTTACATGCTTTGCGCATACATTTCCTGTTTCTTCTTTTACTTTTGGGACACGCGTACAAACACTCCTGAACGTCAGAGGTATTGGATGAATGTAGTGTGCACCTTCTCTTTTGGACTGGTGTGTGAGAAGTTTGTACTGTAATCACACGGTGATGCGATGCTGAGCCGCAACAGAGAGTGAAGAAGAGTTTTCTGTCTCATTGTCGTCTGGTAGGCTCGTTAAAAAAATAGATTAAGAAAAAAAGAATCTTAAAAAGGAATGGGAAAGTACGCCTTGTCTTGTAAAACCGTGTTCCCTCGTGCTGATTGTTTATTTTTTCGGTGTGCCTGTTCATTTCCAACAAACCAGGGCGGCCCCCTGCTTCCTCTTCTGTGCCTTTGACTTGTTTGTGTCAATTTCTCTTTTCAGCAGTGCGCGTAAATAACATTTTGGTGGGCGAGAAGTCTCTCAGAAGACAGAACGAATGGCACGATGTCCTTCACTAATAAGTCAACTGTTGTATCACACGTTTCTGTTTAGCAAAGCCTGTTGTGTACATCACAGCCATTTACACACACAGTCACACTCACGCACACACACACACACACACACACACACACAGAGTCTTCACTGTCTCCCTCCTGCTATCACCGTCGTGTGCGCGTAAGTGATCCTGTCTTTGTGAGGTTAATTGAAGGCAGGAGCGCTGACTGTCTCAGACATAATCTATCTGTGTGAACACTGTTGGATGTGTATGGATGTGAGGAGTAGTGTTTTGGGTTTTTTGTTTTTTTAAAGAAGGAATGACCACACTAGTTCTTTTTTTTTTTTTAAACAAAAACACAGGAAGAAACACACACACAGCAACTCTTCTTTATCCCTCCACCTGCTCCTTCTCTACCTCAACTATAACCCCCAACAGAGATTAGCTGTGTGTGTGCTGGGTAAGGGGGTGGGTGGGTCTGTTCCTGGGGATTTGGGGTTTACAAAAGAGACAAAAAAAAAAAAAAGAGTGATGCCATAAGGCTTGCTTTTCTCTCATATCAGCTCTTATCAGGGTCGTCATTTTTGACAGGGGAAAAAGCCTTTATCTGGAAGAAACTGTGTCCGTCTGGCCCTGCGTGTGCACTCGCGCTTACACACATACACACATGAAGCAGGTAATCGGCTCACTAGTGGAGTTAGGGGATCACAGAATGGAAGGAAAGAGCTCTCACCAAGTGTCCCCCCCCTCCTCCTCCTCTTTGACTGGATTAGAGCCCACCAGTATTCCGTCCAGGTGCTCTGGGGGATGGAGGGGTGAGGGGTCCACGTAGGGTTAATTTTCCCTGCAGTGTGAGACCACATCCTGCTGTTTGCTTTCTGACAGATCGCATACGTGGGAGCCCCAGCTCCAGCCGGGAAACATATCCACACGTATTCTGTGGGTCTGTCGGGTTTAATTTTCAAAGCATGTATCACTTTATTATCATGTCATTTAGTCACATGCATGGGCATAATGTTAACTATTATCATATAACAACACCATAATTGCAGCCACTTCAAGTGCAAGATCATGGATTCCTTAAATGAAGTGATCGTGTGTTTCCATTGTTGTGGATGACAGGGGAGGAGACATAAGAGTTAATTAACACTGATTAGGGAGAGCTACAGTCACTGAACAAGCCAGGGTTGTAGCTCAATACTCCGCTCAGTAATTGCTTCCTTTCCTTTTCCATCCTACCCTTCACTTTCCTCTCCTCTGCACCAACTCCCACATATTTCTTGCTTGTGTCCATCCATGCGTGGGAAGCTCACCTTTCCAAGAAGAGAGCTGGAGGGCCATCTGCTGGCCGATCAGGGACCTATTACTCCTTTAATTGATCGAGTGAAAGTGAACTGCACACCCAGGTGTTATCTACTATCATACTTTGCTGGAATTGGTGAATGAAAACAATATGATGTGCAAGGAAGGCTAAGGAAGTTCAACTTTTATTCTGGACATTTATGACTGTAAAAGTCCCCTTTAAATTGAGTTGGTGGCTGGTACAAAGCAAAAATACACTTGAAAAAAAATTTTATGCAAACATTTTACACCCCCAAGGTCCAGAATGCTTTGAAAAACAATGCCACACATGTCTTATTTATCAGTCAGTTTAATATGAAACGCAGTAAACGGGGAAAAACATAAATCGATATTTGGTATGACCAGTCTTTACTTTTGCTGCAGAATGAATCTGGCACCGTTGAGGCACTATGTGACAGGTAAGAGTCTCAGCATAAAGTATATGGTCATTTGAGTGGCCACTTATCAAATTCAGTGGAGACATTTTACAACACAGCTATTTAAGGTGGAGAAAGATTGTTTTTAATGACAGCTTCTAAGATCTTTTTAGCTAAGAAAGTCACAGCCTCAGTGCAAACAAAGTGAAAAATGTCTGTAACTCATCGTAACTCAGACACTATTCATATCGTTAACCTTGTGTGTTTTGCCAGCAGTTTGTAATTTGCTGCAGTTTTGTCCCACAAGCTGATAATCTGATCTGCAGGTTCTTGGTCCAAAAGACAACTGCTTTCCAGGTTTCTGTGAAATTTATCGCTGTTTGTGGCCCTAAATTATACCTCCTGCTTGTTTTTGCAAGCCTTCCACCTACAGGCTTACACTTAAACTGATGCATAACATCATTGTTAAACTAGCATTGGATATGCGTGACATTTTGTTGCATAGTAATGTTTCTGCAGTGGTTAGCTCTCTTTAAACGATTGACGATTGACCACGTCACTTTAAAAATGGGCACACACCAGCTCTCTTCTACTTGGTGGATAAACCAGTCCAAAACAGTGGCACTATGTGATGGATAACCAGGAATGATACAACCACATAGTTACTAGCACTGGCAAATCAGTGAGTGCACGCCATAAATTGCACGTCATCTGTTTGTTTTTTATCTGTCATATGGTCATCTTGTTTCCGGGGATCAGAAATGGTCTGTTTCCTCGTGGCGAAAAATTCTCTAAGGATTTAAATTGAGCTCAGCTGTTAAGATATCCTGCTCAAGCTCCCCGCTAGTAGTTAAGTCACAATGTTCAGTCAGTTTTATCTGGATAGCCCAATTCCCCAAATTTGTCTCTGGCTTTACAATCTGGAATTGAGATATTATTTTTTCTATTGCTGTGGAAAAAGCCCTTGCAGATGTTAATGTCCCTCTCCAGCAGTTTTAATCCCCTTTAAGCTTATCTGGGTTCCTCAAGTTGTACATTTTGAGGTTTTTACCACGAGAAAAAAAGACTGTCACGGTCTCCTCTACTCTATGCAATAGCCAGTTTTTATTCTGGGATAATACACTTGTACAGGTTTGGACCAGAGAGCAATTCTCAAGAAGATGAAGCATAATTATACAACATTGCATGCAAGTGGAGGGGTCAGAATAGTAAAGTGTTCACTTTCTGTCTCTTTCAACAATATTAGAAATGCACTGCGTCTTGCTCAGCTGACAGCTCGCCGTAAAGCTGCGGCCGCTCCCAGTCTGCGACCCCGTGAGCCAAGAGAGTCACCGCTCAGTGCAGGAATGCGAGGACAGAGAGGGAGAGGCCTGATTATACTTGTGGTGTCTCCCAGATAAATGGTCAGGACAGCATTTGGGGGGGATTGCTCACTGCTGGGTTTTTTTTGTCAAATTTGCAAAGCTGCCTGCACAATGATGACTGCAAACCTGTGTCCTCACTGGTATTTTTTGATGGGACACTACACTGTCTCAAAATAAACCGTCATAGATCATAGTCTAAGAGACTAAGAGAATGTGATTTTGTGCAGTCACACCCATAGGCAAAACCCTCAGAGTAGCTTCTCCACCCAGCTCGTGCCGATTTATTTACACATTAGCTGTGTTTTCAACATGAAACGTGCAGGCTGTTTGACCGCGCCTTTTTGAGACTCGAGGTGGTGCTCTGAACATTCAAAGCAGCAATCCTAAGACATTGCATTGAAGGCTGATTTTGCTGGAGGGAGATTTTAACAGGGACGCCAATACAAATGACACCTTTTATTAACAGTGACTAAATATATTTCAAACATATTTGAAATAACTCAGTAATTCATGTAAAATATCACAACCACAGTTAACAACATCTTTGTATCTTCAGTCTCGAGCAGCAATGATCAGATGACTTTCAGCTTTTGATGGCTTTGGTATTATTATTAGTAGTAGTAGCATTACTCTGTGTTTGACAAAAGTCAGAGTTAGCATCAGTTGTGTATGTGCCATAACCGCCCTTTTTTCAAAAACATTGGTGCTACTGGACAGTTTGATCGCAGCATGGGAGTGTTTTTGTGTGTGTGAATGTGTGTTTTGATCGACGTGCTCTTTGAAGCAACTACAGAAACCCCCCCCCCATCACTCCTCAGTGGCGCAGATGAAAGCCAGTGTGTGTTTCCACACTGTGTCAGTTCCAACCATTGCAGAAAGGAGGGTGATTTTGCATTTTAGCGGTTATGACACAATCACAAGTTTCCTTTTTCCATCTTTATTGACATACCTGAAGAAAACAAAGGTTTGCAATAAGGATGGGGGTCTTTTTGTCTGTGTTTACCTCATCGTGTGTTTCTTCAGCTTTTGCTGCTATCAGTATTCTGATTTAAGCTGTGCAGGAGAGGGAAAAAAATCAGCCCTGGAGTTTGACACTCTGACTGGTTTGGAGGGGGCAGCTGGCTGGCCTGCTGTACACCAACCAAACCCACAAACAGCTGTTCATTTCTCAAAGCCCCCTTGACCCCCCACCCACAACCCCCTGTCCCAGCTGACCCTTTTTGTTTCCAGCCTATGCAGCCATTCCTGCTTCCCACCTCACTCTGCTGCAGCCCCTGCACTTTGATCGTGCTCCAAAATCAGGACAGGGTTTGTCACTTCCTACTCTATGGAGTCATTATTTGCTGCATCAAGAAAAAGGATTTAAAAAATAGCGATCAGTTGTTGTTGTTTTTAAGTATTAAGTGATTTAAAAAAAAAAATAAGGATAGCAAGTGGTTGAAAACTTAACATTGGTCTTATCTTTCCAGACAGTATTTCTGTAGCTTACACTCACTTATCTTGAACACGAATTTCGAAAGAAACTTCTGAGCTTGCTCTTTTTCATTTGTGTATAACCTATCACTAAACTGAATTTTAATTACAGTCTGTATATTATATATAATCACACTCTAGAGACAGTCTGCATGGGACCATTGTCTAGTTTGAACATCTTGTCCTGTTCGAGTTTTAACTGTCTCGCTGATAGTTTGACTTTATGCTGCAGAGTTAGCTATCCATGTGGAAGTTATCCCATCCAGTAAAACAGGCCCAGAGCATGATGCTACCACTACAGTTGCTGCAGGGTTCTTTTGGGCGGGACACTTTACCTTTGTTCCTCTAAACCAACCTCTGGTAAATTATTGCCAAATTATCCTTTGTGTCATCTCACTATAAAATGGAAGACTCTTCTTTGTCCAGTGTGGTCAGCAGCAAACCTCAGTCAAACTTGAAGACATGGGCTTTTGAGCAGGAGCCTCCCTCTGGGACAACGACCTCCCAGTCCATGACAATGTGAAATGTCTGCAAACAGTGACACGGGTGTTCTAGTGTTTTCCTTTTCAAGGAGGACCTTCATCCAGACCTTCTTAAAGTTTTTACAGCTCCTAATAACATCAACTTGTGTACTTCTGTTTTGACTTGGCTCCAAAAGACATTTCCGGCCAATATAAATCTATCATCCTCTTTCATAGATCTGCACTGAGCTCTATGGACTTTCATTGAGCTGTGGATTGGTCAATAAAACGAGTGCTGTTCAACACACCCTATTTATGTTGGCAGACCTACAGGCCGCAGTCAATCATGATCCCTAACAGAAGTGGCCTTGTCAAGTTGGCAACAACCAAACAGGGTGTTTTTGCTTTTCTTGCTTGTATGATGTCAGACAACCTATGATACAATAAATCTTTTGTGCATTTTTTTCTCTGTTGAATATGCATGCTCTATGATCATTTTGTCCTGAAAAAAAAAAAGAACAGTACAAGAAAATAATTAAAAGACCAATACAATACTGCCATGCAATTCATGTCTATAATGAGTGCACGGTCATGTGAAAGAGAAAGTACACCATCTGTAAATTCTAAGGTCACACGCATCACGACATTGTTAAAAAAGATTTTTTAAAAGCACCTGGTACTTATCACGTCCTGATATTAGGTAAATGTAACTTCAGCACAACAAAACGCAACATTACACCAAAATATTACCCATTCAACAAAAACTAAGGAAAATTGCACAAGCGCTGTTTGAAAACCAAGTTTAGCTTTACTGTTTATAAAGGAATTAAGATGGTAAGTCGCAGCCAGCCACTGCTATTCGTAAGCACTTGAATAAGTGATCCTCAGCAAGTGTGAGCACCTCTATAAAGCACAAGTTTAGTCAGTTTGCTGGTCTGGGGCATTCAGGTGTGTGTTAACATACAATGCCAAGGAGGAATGGCATCAGCACTGATCTCAGAAGTAACTACTGCTGCCCACCAATCCTGAAAGGGTTTACTTAAGTAGGGCTGGGCGAGTTAACTCGTTATTATCGCGTTAACGCATTAATTATTTAGCGCCGATAAATATTTTATCGCGCATTAGCATAGGTTTTATTATTTATTTTATTATTGTAAAAGTCTGTTGCTCACATGCTTTTATTTTGTAAAAGTCTGTTGCCGTCTTCTGCGGAACCGGAAAAGAAAGTAATTGGCGGATCCACCAAACATGGAGAAGGGTACGGAACTTTTACTCGGCCATTTTCATTTTAAAGTTCTTACAGACGGCGGAGTCGACAGAACCAAAGTCATCTGTAAACACTGCCAAGTTGAATTGCCTTATCACCGTAGTAGTTCCAGTTTAAAATATCACTTAAAGGCAAAACACACAACTGATAGCAGCAAGTCATTCAAGGAAACAGACAGTGGAGCGAGGCTTCTACATAAAAACTACATAAAAATGCTGATGTTAAAAGTGTGTTTGCACAACAAATGTTATGGCACTTTCATTCATATGGCAGCACATTTAAAATAAAACTAAATGCTTAAAGCTATACACTACTTTTGAATTCATTTTTGGATTTTGCATACAAATGCGATAATTTGTGATTAATCAGGGAAATCATGTGATTAATTAGATGAAAAATTTTAATTGTTACCCAGCCCTACTTAATAGCTACAGCTCAGACTCTACAGGCCTCAGTTCGCATGTTAAATTACTAAGTCCATGACAGTACAATTAGAAAAATACTTTTTTGCAGGAGAAAGCCTCTTCTCTCTAAAAAGAACATGGCAGCACAGCTTAGTTTTGTAAAGTTGCATCTGAACAAACCACAAGACTTCTGGAACAATGTCCTTTGGACAGATGAGAGCTCAATACAAAGCAGTGTATTTGGTGAAAACAAAACACAACTTATCAATTGAAACTCCTCATACCAGATGTCAAGCACAGTGGTGGAGGGGTGATAATTTGGGCTTGTTTTGCAGTCATTGAGTCCACCATGAACTCCTCTGTATGCCAAAGTATTCTAGAGTCAAATGTGAGGCCATCTGTCCGACAGCTTTAGCTTGGTTAAAACTGGACCATACAACAGGACAATGATCCCAAACACAGCTGCAAATCTACAGCAGAATGTCTGAAAAAGAAAAGAATCAAGGTTGTGCAATGACGGAGTCAAATTTCAGACCGCAACTAGATTGAAATGCCGTGGTGGGACCTTAAGAGAGCTGTGCATAAATGAATGCCTGGCAACCTTGATGAGCTGAAGCAACATGAATAAAGAGTGGACCAAAATTTCTACATAGCGATGTAAGAAACTGATAACATCATACAGCAAACAACTACTTTAAGTTATTTCTGCTATAGGTGGTTCTACAAGCTGTTCAGTCATGGGGTGTACATAGTTTTTCTCACACTGCTTCTGCATTTTGGTTTAGTTTTTACTCAATGACTAATGATACAGTGCAAGAAGTCATATAGTGTTGTTAATCTGAGGTAGCACTTACCAAATTTTAAGACTTGATAAGGATCCTGTGATTTTTATTATGTCCTCTTACTTGAAACCTTAGAATTTACAGAGGGTGTACTTTCCTTTATCCGACTGTATGTAAACAATTTGCCAACCCGAACTGTATGTCCTGCAAGCGTCCTGCTGAGTCTCAGTGCAGGATAGGAAAAAAGTCATTTCTTTTCTCTCCTGCTGGCCGTGCGAACAGCTCACTTGCTGGCACCCAGCGCACGGCCCACCAGCATGAAGACCAACCCAGAGACGAGCTCCAGAGGCACGCCAGCCGCCGCCACCATGAATGACAGGCCATAAAACACCGAAACCTGTGCATTTGGGCATGTTTCTCCCCTCTCCTGCAGAATGTAGCGCTTCACATCCACTACCTCCATCCACAGTACGTAGAGCAGGATCATGAACAGGAACAAGCAGGCTGTGGAGAACACAGAGAGAATGAGAAAGACAAGGAGACAAAGATGGAGGCTCCACTGTTACCACTGTAGCAGTGTTTACACCTGCCGTTGTCATGCTGACAGCTCTGCAGCGTGACATCTGCTGCACTTTGTGTTGTGTTTGTCATGTAACTGGCATGAACAGCTGATAGCAGCAAGGCTGCAGAACATGTGTTCAAAACATTCACCTTATCCCCAGCTGGCAGGATACATTTCACACTGCAGACACCAACTCCGCTCACTACCAACTCCACACATGCACATAAAGTGGTCTATATTTTACCAGCAGCGATGAGGAAGGCACCGCCCAGCTTGTATAGTTTGTGGCTGATGAAAGGAACACCACAGAGCAAGAGGAAGCCTCCAGTCAGAGCTGAGACCAGCCCGAAGATTATCAGCACGGTCCAGAAACCCCGAAATACTGCAAGAAACACAAGCAGGATTGTAGGAATTCAGAGGTTTTAGCAACTGTTGAATCAATAGTTTGAGATGATGAGAAATATATATTTTTTTTCTGCTTTCTTGCCAAAAGTCAAATAAAGATATAAACTTATATATATACAGACAAGTACAGGAAGGTCCTGACTAAATGTGTGCAAAAAGGCAACACTTGTAGGGGGAAAAAAATGCAAAAGAAACCCCAGAAGAACTACTTTTCCCGCAGGATGTAATCAGACTGTGTCTGCATGGGTGCACATTTGAGCGTCAACTGGTGTAGAAATCATAAGCACTTGTCCACAGAGTTGTGGAATAACATGAAATGGTCAGATGAGTCATCTTTCAACATATTTTCGACAAGTGTGTGAGTGCATGTGCAGAACACACTATGAGAAATGCACAGAACTGAATGGTCTCCAACCCCCGCCTCATTCAGCAATTGTGATGCTGAAGAGGGATCACTGTAAACTTAGAGCTAAAGTCTATGCTCTGACTACAGGAAAACTGGGAGGTATTGATGTATTAAATGAATATGACAGAGATATTGATCTTCTCATCAAACTCTCTTGAAGACGTTTTTAATTTATTTCCTAAGAAATTCAAACTATTCCAAAGTATGAAGGAGGTTCTATAGAAACAGACAAATATTTTCATATCTTTTTTGCTTATTGCTCAGTCAATAGATATAAGATTCTATAGATATTTGTGACCGGCAACATGGTCCTTTAATGTGATTTGGACATTTATGTGGAAAATGAATCACAAAGAAAATATGAACCAAAAGACTCCATAATAATCCAACTAACTCAATCATTGTAGGTATAAACAATTATACAGTGAGACCGGTGGTTCTGCCTTCATTCCGAGTATGCATATTTGATGTTTTATGTCATCTCATCCCAATATTTCTGAATAATGTCAAGGGACAAATTGTAAATTGTACCTGTGTGTAGTTGCATGCATGTGTGTGCACACAAAAAGTCTTTGTGACTGTGAACTACCTGCAGTAGCATCATAAGTTGGATGAGGAACTTGTCCAAGTGCAACTGGTAGCGGGAAGAGGTAACCATGGATGCAAACCTTGGACTCCGGCTGGTTGGCTAGGATTCAAAGGGGAAATGTGAAAGAAAATGTCAAAGCGAAGTTTAAAAACCTAAAAATGATCACATGGCTGTAAAAAAAAAGTTGCATGTAATATTTGATTAAGAGAAAAATTAGACAATTAAGGCCTAAGAAACCCGAAAACAGATAAAAATGGCATGGATTTTTATCAATAGGGATGTTATTCTTTCCAACACTTGTGAGCATGTCAATCCGGCCACGGTGCAGGCCGTGTGACATGCAGTCCCAACTTCAAACAAAACAGTTGAGCGGCCTCAATGGAAAGAAAGTTTTGCCCACATACTGAGAAGAGTGGCCAGGATGGCGTGTGTTGTGGGCTCCACCTGAAACACACAGCGCCAAAAAAAGCCCTCGTGGTGCAGAGTGAGGGACGGAGGCGAAACATTGGCTGCTTTTTCAAACTGGATCTAAAAGAGAAAAGAAGGGGACAGATTGACATCACAGGAACAGACACTAAAACGTCTAAAGATGGATGTTTTCTCATTTTCTGTCAACACATGTCTGTAAAAGCAGCTCTGTGTGATTCTGTTCTTCAGTGGTGCCCCGGCATCAAACGTGGTTCTGATTATGGCCTGCTGCTCTGTGAGGTTTTCTAGGGGGAACTTATGAACACGCATGAGCGATACTCTCCACTCGCTTGTCAAAAATATGATTGATGGTGCTGAATAACACAACAACTTTAATCATCCTCTTTTATTGAAAATGAAAGACTTTGTTGGGCTGTGATGTTACAGAGGAGTTCGCAGGGGGATTAGCCTTTATGAATATATCCCTTTGTGAACTTTCACACAAATGCTGCATGGGAGAATAAACTGGAAGATTAAAGGGGTACTTTGCTCATTCTTCAGTTGACTCGTCATGGGGAGTCTGACTCAGTCTGTGAAGGCGGTTGTATAATGGTTCCCGAGGAGCTTTGTTGAGCTGAACCCTGAGGATATCTTTGCTTGGAGAGCTACTTTTAGATTTGAAAAGCTTATTTTACAGTTGGCAGTGCAGATAGTGGACCAGGATTAATATATGGAACACACTTGGCTCAGGATGCGTAGTTGGTGCACCGCTGCAGTTTAGACTGAAATATCACAACAGCTGCATGGATTTCTATGACATTTTATACACATATTAATGGCCCCCCAAGTATTACATATCATTATAGTCTTGGCTGTACCTCCTTCTTAAAGCTAATCAGCAGACATGCTTAGTCCACACATTAAAGAAGGATGATAGACACTGTAAACATGCCTGCTGGATGCCTGGGGTAGCTTGTTGATTTTAGCGTTTAGCTAGTTTCACATCCACCACACTCAGGATAATGTTTTCCTAACAAACAGACTGCGTTACAAACTGTGGGTACGGAGTTTGACAGAATTAGGTGTTTGTCAAGCAGAGAGGTTTATGTTTTGGTTACACAACGGTAACGGTAAGATCCTACTTTTTGGTAAGATCCTACTTTTTGGAGCCAACCCCTCCTGTAGTAGTTCTTGCCTGCCTCTTCCAACACTAAATGACTTCATTAAATCTTTAGATATCGTAAAGGGGCATAGTTTACACAACATCTGATCAGGTTCCACATTTTTCCTTTTTGTGGTAATTACACGACTTTTTAGGATTAAAGTGCTGTGCCTCTTTTATTTGTGTAAATAGAGGTCAGCCACCAATTCTTTCAGCAATCAGTCAGATCAGTATTTGTGTTAGTGAACACAGGCATTTTGTGTGTGCACACATGTTATGCCCTACCTTTGCTCCATTGGCATCTGTGTCCTGTGTCAGTGACAGTGTAGTTTGAGTGGGCCATGTATATTGTCCACAGTCGTCGCTTGCTACCAGCCAGTAGTCTGTACCAAAGGCCAGCAGGAAACACAGGGTCCCCGCTACCCCAAAAATCCCTCCAGTCAAGGCTGCAGCTCCCACTCTCATGACTCCAGCCTTAAACCTTCTTTAAAATATCCTTGTCCTGAGCTCTAAGTATTCAGGTCCTCACCAGTGTCTCACTGTGAGACCCTCTGCCAAACTTCTGTCTCAAAGACAAAAACAGTCAGGCCGTCCCAGCCACTCCCTGGCACGCTGGGAGCTGCGAGTAAAAGAAGTTGCAGTAACTGAGGAGGTCAGACGTGGGGGACAGGAGTTATTTTGGGAGGCCGTAAGCCTGCCCTTGTCAAATTACCAGTGGGTGTGCTGAGCATTTGTAAAGGAAACAAGGAAGAAGAGGGACTGTGTGTGAGCATGCTTCTAACGTGGACAATGGTTATAACTATTTATGGCTGCAAGGCATTTCTAACTAGGCGTCACTGTTGCAGAGCCGCATTGAAAATGAGTTAGACTGATGATGCAAATAACGCTTAAACCTTCACCAGAGCAGTTAAAGAGGTGAAACATGGAGCACATGAGAGCTTTATTGTAGCTGGCAAACACTCAAGATTACACAGCCGTTTCATCCATTTTCACATTTTCAATCGGGAGATGCCCTTAAAATTGCTGAAGCCGTTCATCAACGCTGTCTTGCACATCACAAAATATGGCTAAAACAATAGGAGGTTCATATTATTTCATCAGTCAATGCTCTTTAAACTCTCTCTTTCCCTCTGACTGTGTGTCTCCATTACTGTTTCTCGCTCTCCAAATTAAAGCTGAGTTGTTTCTTTGGGACTCTCTCGACCGGTGCCTGGTCCTGTGGAGAAACCTGATCCTGTAAAGCAGGCGTTGGATCCGCTGACCAAGTCTGAGTCAAGGCTGTCGGGACCACAGAGTCCAGGTACGCCTGTCTTGGGCTTGTGGAGCACACTGCAAGGAGAGGAGAGGACAAAGTGATGTAGAGCTGCTCAGTACTCCTATGCTGTGTCGTCTTTGTTAGCCCGAGAGAGACAAATGTAGAGTCGTGCTGAATGAAAGCAACACTTTTACAAACTTTATGACCTCCAGCTCGTTTATTTAGAGTTTTTTCAGATACAAACAGAAAGAAACGCAACACATGAATGCACCAGAACTAGGTCTTGTGTGAAGGTCGATAACTTGACAGGGTTGCACTTGTGTTTAACTTCATGCGTTTAGCGTATGATCTCAGCATATGGCGTTAATGGAATTCCTGTAATACCTGTATGAGATCGGCTGAGTCCTGTTCTCCCTCTGTGTGACTCACGGAATTCTCCATCATCATCCGCCTGTCACGATGGAAATACAGAGTGAAGCAGCCAAGAGGACACTCTCCAGTCTGAGTTTGACACTCCAAAATCCAAAAACTTAAAACCCATACTGTCTGAATTTTACTGTTAATTGAGCTCATCACGACACGAATATTTTATATTATAACAATTTTAGAACGTCATGCTGCAATTTTTTTTACAATTTTAAAATAAAACCACCAAAGAAAAAAAGAGTGAATTCCCTCCATCGGTTGCTCAAATCAGTTGCTCTGATTTGAGTCAAGAATCCAAGAGGTTGCACCTGTCTTACAGACTGCGTTTGTGTGAGTTTGCATGCAGTACCTGTGGCCAGTGTGTATTCGTATTATACGTGTATCTGTCTCCAACACTCTGGTGTCTGTGAAGTGGCCTCTGAGGCCTCTCCATGGCGATGTCCTGGTGCAGGGAGTGTCTGCTGTATGCTGGTCTCTGCTGGAGTCGGATTGGACGGGCTTTATTGTGCATGCTCCACAGTCTTTTATATTTTCATATTACATTGCTATGTTGGTTGGGTGGAAACAGGAGTAGAAAAAGAGGTTTTAGATGTACCTTGTTGTTAAAGGTTTGAAGATTTCTGGAGAGAATGCGCCTGATGCTGTCCATCTCCTCTGGCAGGAGGGGTCGGCTGTGAGGGCGAGGATCTACTCTGAAATCAGAGTTTAACTCTTTCAAACAAACGTTGTAGTGAGATATTCTTAAAAACTTGAGACTCGAATCAGGATCCACCAGCACAATGACATCAGGTGCGAAAATGATTTCCTACATTGGAGGTGCCTCCTCTACTCCTCTCTGCTCCCTCCTCTCGAGCTCCTCGTAGACTCTGAGGATGCTGGAGCGAGCTTGGTGATGCTCACGAATCAGAAAACGCCGAAGGTACCTCTTGTTGAAGTGCTCAAACCTCACACACAGACGCAGACCAAAATGCATTATGACAAGATAATGAGGCATTTGCTGCCACCTACTGGTGAGTTTAGGTTGTGTTTTTTGGGGAAAACATAAGGAGAAGGAAAAGTGAAATGAGAAAAACTAACTTGTCTTTCCAGTAGTGCTGCCCCCAGTACCCAACCACATCTTCTATCCCTGCCAGCAGGTGATCTATGAGCTGAAAACAGACATTAACTGTAGCAGCCCATCACCTGTTTACCAGTTTGGATTCAATATGCAAATCATGTCTCTGTGCCATCATTTGTGTTTCTAAATTCAGTCATTTCACCAGAAAACTGGTGTCTGTTTCTCACCCTGCTGTGGATCTCCTCACTGACAGTAGGCAGAGCTCTCTTCTTCCTCTTCACATCCAAAAGCTCAACCAGAGGCTTTATGGTCATTCCCTTTAAAAAGAAACAAAAAAACAAAACAAATAAACAAATAAAACCAAAAACTAGCCCATGAAGTAATGAGGCTTTTTATACTGAAGACAAAAAGAAGTACACTCTCTAAAATTCTAATATTTTGTGTTTCAGAACAGAACAACAAAAATGATTTTGCCCTAACAAGGTCTTCGAAATTAGATTACTAAAACCCCAGAAGAGCAACACATGACATATTACACTGTGTGCCATTTATTCAAAAAAAATAAAATAAAATTTGTGATTTGTGATTTGTGAAAATTTGTGAAAAACTAAGTACAGCCCTACTGGTTTCCTATGTATTAAAGGGATAGTTTGCGTCTTTTGACATGAAGCTGTATGACATCCCATATTAGCAATATCATTTATTAAATTTGAGTTACTGTGTCCTGTGAGCAGAGTTCCAGCCTCGTTTTGGCGTTGACGAAGGTAGTCCAGCTAGTTGGCTGGGGCCACAAAAATAAAGCATTTTGCTTGTCAAAACAATATGCGTTCAAAAGAGTAATACATTTGCATCACAAAATCGTTCATCCAGAAAAAGTCAGACCTCACAATCGCTTGGCGCTATTTTCTTTCCCTTCATATCAATGCATACAGCCACCTGCCGATAGTCGTACCTGTTACTGTGTTTACTGCTCGGTCTGCACTTCAGTCTGCACATGGCCTGTAGTGATATGAAGGGAGAGAGAAAATAGCGCCAAGCGATTGTGAGGTTTGACTTTTTCTGGATGAACGATTTTGTGATGCAAATGTATTACTCTCTTTATTTTTGTGGCCCCAGCCAACTAGCCGGACTACCTTCGTCAACGCCGAAACGAGGCTGGAACTCTGCTCACAGGACGCAGCGGGAGGTAAGTCAAATTTAATAAATGATATTGCTAATATAGGATGTCATACAGCTTCATGTCAAAAGAGGCGAACTATCCCTTTAAGATGACAAAAAGCAGCTTGGTGCTGCTATTCAAAAGCACTCGATTAAATCATCCTCAGTTAGTGTGAGCACCTCTATAAAAGCAGAAGTTTTGTCAGTTTGCTGGTCTGGAGCATTCAGGTGTGTTAACACAATCCCAAGGAGGAAAGACATCAGCCATGATCTTAGAGAAGCAATTGTTGCTGCCCATCAATCTGGGAAGGGTTGTGAGACCGTTTCAAAACAATTTTTTTGTAGAATTTCATTCTACAGAGTGAAAGATTATTCACCAGCGGAAAATATTCAAGACAGCTGCCAATCAACCTGGTGGGCATCCCAGCAAGTTCAGTTTGTGCAATGCTCTTAAAAACTATGAAAAGAAAACAAAAACAAAAAGAAACAAGAGCTACATCTCAACATCTCAGACTCTACAGGCCCCAGTTAGCATGTTAAATGTTAACGTTTATGACAGTACAATTAGTATGGCTTGCTTGAAAGGTTTGCAGGAGAAAAAGAACATAGCAGCACCGCTTAGGTTTGCAAAATTGCACCTGAACAAACCACAAAATTGTCCTTTGGATAGACGAGACCAAAGAGGAGATGTTTGGTCATAATGCACAATATCATGTTTGGTGAAACCAAACACAGCATATCAGCACAAACACCTCATACCAACTGTGAAGCACGGTGGTGGAGGGGTAATGATTTGGGCTTGTTTTGCAGCCACAGAACCTGGACATCTTGAGTAGACCATGAACTCCTCTGTATGCCAAAGTATTCTAGAGTCAAATGTGAGGCCATCTGTCTGGCAGCTAAAGCTTGGCTGAAACTGGGTCATCAACAGGACAATGGTCCCAAACACAGCAGCAGATCTACAGCAGAATGTCTGACAAAGAACAAAAATCAAGGTTGTGTAACAACGGAGTCAAATTTCAGGCCGCAACTAGATTGAATTGCCCTGGTGGAACCTTAAGAGAGCTGTGCATCAATGAATGCCTGAAAATCTTGATGAACTGAAGCAACATTATAACGACAGAAGGACCGAAATTCCTCGACAATGATGTGAGAGGCTAACAGCATCATACAGAAAACAATTAATTCAACTTATTGTTGCTAAAGTTGGTTCTAAAGGTTAGTGAATCATTGGAATTACTAGTTTTACCTACACCGCTTCTGAATTTTAGCCTAGTTTTTCGATTTTTCGAGAAGTTATGACAGTGTAATAAGTAATTTGTTGTTCATCCTGTGTTCCCTCACATGAAACCTTTACATTTACAGATGGTGTACTTTTTTACATGAACTGCAGTTCACATGACATGACACTTTCCCACCTGTACAAATACAGTGAAGAGAATGACCACGATGGTTGTTGTGATGAAGAGTCTTTTCTTTGGGAAGTCGTCAATCAGGAAGACCAGGGAGAAGCAGATGGCTCCTCTTAGGCCACCGTAGGCGATGATAAACTGGTCTCTGAAGGTCACGGTGTTCCTCCGAAGCTTGTTCACCACAGCGGTCAGCAGGAGAACCCCTTACAAGCAGTTAAAATATGTGCACTGGTGATCTTGTGATGGTCAGCAGCTGGTTTGAAGTGCAGGGAACTCTTTTTAAAGCTACCTGTGGCCCTCCAGACGAGGCAGAGCAGCAGTGTGGAGCAGACAAAGGGCCAGCTCCACATATGGATATCCTGTATGGTGGACACACCCAGGAAGATGAAGATTAAGGTTTCACTCACGCTGCTCCACATCTTTAAGAAGTACCGGATGCTGGTGTTGCTCTGCTCCGACACGTTAGCTTCCACATACTGCTTCATGGTCATAGCACAGGTTACAATACTACAGGAAAGACGGGAAAACAAGAGCAGTGACACAGTAAATTAGACCAGAATAATGGCAAAATGTGGTCTTTGGAATTAGTTTGATACTCAGTAGCGCTCACGCCACGATGCCAGAGAGGTGAAGCATCTCAGAGGTCAGGTAAGACAAGTAGGAATAAAGGAAGACAAAGAGCGGGGCGATGACTTGGGCTTTGAAGGTGAATCTTGAGGTGAGGGCCGCCACCAGGCCAAAGAAGAGGCCTACGAACAGTCCTCCCAGGCCCACCACCACCACTCTGCAGCCCCCCAGCATCACATCCAGCCCCGACACTGACGGCAGGCGCAGGAAGGACTCAAACAGTTTGTAGAGCACCTGAGAGGAAAAGACATTTTTTAACATGCTTTTTTGTATCTGGGAAAACCTGGCTGGACACATGCCACTTAAGCCCTCACCACTGTGACGGCATCATTGAGCAGTGACTCTCCAAACACCAGGATATGCAGCTGTTCGTTGACATGCATTTCTTGGAAGACCGAGAGCACGGCCACCGGGTCGACGGCGGCAATCAAAGAGCCAAACAACAGGCAGTGGAGCAGAGACACGTCTCCCAAAGAGCTTGGAGCCAGCAGGCAAACACCGTACAGGGAGAGGCCAATGCCCAGAACGTTCCATAAGGTCCCCAGCACTGCATACCTGGAAGTGTACAACACAAAACCAACTGGAATGATCCTGCTTCATGATGTCAGAAGGATGCATCACCATTTGAGTCCAGGGCTCTCCAATGTAACTCTTCTATTCTTGTCTTTTTTTTTTTTTTTCAGGAGACTTGACCAGAGACTGTAAACTATGCACAAACGTGTTATCAAACAGTTCCGTATTTACACATACGGCAGACGGTGTCAGCATTTAGTTGGAGCCTCGTTATCCTGCCACATTTTAACATTGGATCATAGTGTGTCATATCATCAAACAGATGCATGAAAGACACGGGAGAAGATCAAGCATTTAACATCTACCAACCAGAGGATGGTACCAAGGTTTTCAAAGAACAGCCTCCCCGGCAGGAAGTATCCGGCATCTAAGACGATGGGTGGGAGCAGAAAGAGGAAGAAAGCATCAGCGCTCAGAGTCGGGGGAGCAGAGTGTCGGACCCCGTAGATCACCCCTCCAACGAGGAGGCCAACCATGATGAGGACGCAACTCTCTGGGACAACTCCTGGGACTCGACCTGACCAGTGGAAACCTGAGATGATGAGGGGAAAATAAACAGATCAGGGCGGTTGGAGAAGAGGGACATTCTGTTTCATTGTGTTGGTGAGATGAATATTTGGACTTTATTTCATCACTTTATGTATGTTTTTAAAAGCTCAATATTCATTCCGACTTAAATGACCTGCATTTCAGCCCTTTCATTGTGTCTTTTTAAGTTTTAATCTGCCAAAGGCTTCTTCATCTTTTTCACCCCATTGGTATCGCAGAATATTCTAATCACCATCAGATGACATAGATCTGACCTATGGAGCATTACCAGTGACTTTGTACTGTAGTATGAATACTGACGAGGAAGGTCTGAGGGCCAAAATGTGGATGAAATGTCTTTATTTTCTATTTTTGAATTTGTCTCATATCAGCAAATTCCTGGGGTCCTTGCCATGTTGTACTTGATCTATATTACATTCACAATGTTTGCATGTGGCAACTCAGGAGCACAACTGCTGTAGTTTTAAAAGTGAACTGTTTTCCTATTCTTGCTGAATATTGGTTTTCAGTTGTTTGGCGCTTTGTTGTATCTTTTTTCTTTCTTTCTTTCTTTCTTTTTGTTCCCAAATGCAGCACTTCTTTTCAGTATGTGACAGCTCTGGACATGTTTAGCAGCCGTTTACTCCTTTCTTACTGTCTTTTCTTTTCTGTAGCATACTTTGGGACAAAACATGGATATACTGTTCAGAATAAAGGGTTCCTTCAGAGATGTGCGAGTTGCCAATGTCGTTTACACAAATTCCCCACCATGATATGCAGATGCCCTATTAGTTTTTCCACAAGCGTTTTCCTCTTCTAAGGTGACAGAGTTTGTTTTTGATGCATAACGGCCAGGTTCTCTGAATCTTTTAAAGATGTTGTCTATTGTAGATGATGAAATACCAAAATTATTCACAGTGAAAAATATTAGTCTTAAACTGTTGAACTATTTGCCCACACGATCTTTACATAAAGTGGTGACCCCCTCCCTTTCTTGGGATGCTGTTTTCCTCCCCAATAAGATTACTGACCTCTTTTCTGTTAACCTAATTAGCTCTGAGATCTTTAAACTATTTTTCTTTATCATTGCACAGCATCTCAATTCTTTTGTTGCTCCTGTCTCAACTTCTTAAAATGCATTGCTGACATCAAATTAAAACACCGTCATCTATATTTCCTGAATCAAAACAATCCTTAGTTTCAATATGCTGCCTCTATTCTGTATTCAATTAAATGAGTTTACGTAATTTATGGTTCAAATATTCTTTTAATGTACATTTTCCACAGCATCTTTTTTGGAAAGGGCACTGTAAATGAATAATAGAAATGTGACCAAGAGTTAAATAAGTTTATTTATGTTAAATATAGGCTACAATCAATATATTTAATTCATTAAAGGTTTCAAACACATAATAACATCTGAACACTTGTTGCGCCATAGCAAAAGGTGGCTGCTCATGTATCAGCAGAAGCACAGTTGAGCCTAGGCTTACCCAGCTTGGCAAGAGAGGCCAGCATGATCCACAACACGATCTCAAAGGGAGCCTGCACATGATGGTAGTCCACGCTGAACACCCTCAGAGCCATGGGCAGATCCACAGACAGGCCACTGTCACTGCGGTTTAAGCCCGGCAAGGGGGGCAGGTTGTGGAGCTGATGCTGCTCATCAGCCATTGATCCCAACAGAGAGGCAGAGAGGAGCAGAAGAAGACACCACAGAGCAGCCATCCCGCAGCCATGCTGGGACAACAAGAGGGAGAGAATTGGACAGGGGTTAGAGAGATAGAGGGAGGGCCAGCGGCACGCACACATACACAAAACGGCCTGAACACAACTCATGCAGCTGCTAATGTGCACAGGAATCCCTGAGCTAGCAATGACTCCCCACACACAGACACACACACACACTCGCAGTCATTCTTCCATCATTTTAAAGGAATAAACTGATTTACATTAATACCCTGAATCCTTCCTTTAACCTGACCATGACTGCTACCAACCACATGTTAACCTAAACCTTCGCCCATGTCTTAAATATTAATGATTCAATGTTTGTGGACTTTTTGTTTCCAAAATGTGAAAAATACAAACTAACCTCTAGGAAACAAAAAAAATACAGTAGCTATTGCGTCTGAGGCCAACACATTAAAAAAACAATACAAAATGCTCCCTTAAAGTGAAACGTTTCCAACATTCATAGACACTCTGCTTCACCACTACAAACAAAACCTAATCAGCCTCACACTCAGCGACCTTACATTGTACCGACATACCAAAGACCTCAACATTTCACAGGTTAATTAAGTGATGTACATCATAAATACACGCACATGTGGTGATGGGCAAGTCTTGAGCTCTGATATTGAAACATAGGGGAACAACATGTGTAGAAAGTGTCGGAAAGACTACAGGGATCTAATTTTCAACATTTGCCTCATGTTGTAACAGTCAAGCTTAATTTGTTGTAAACTGCTGTCTGCTGCAGCAGACATGATTTGTAACACCCTGTTTCAACATTGTGAATATGGCATGTTGTGATTATAGAAATGATTCAGATTACACAGAGTTACACATATCTCGACTTGCGGCAACAATGAGGTTTTTACCATGACCAATGAAAATCGAGCATTTCAGACAGAAAGGGGCAAGACATGCCGCTGCAATATAAAGCATGACAAAATAACAATGTGTTATCTAAATATCAACACAAGCCAGCCTGTTACATTAGACACATTCTTTAGATGTGATTTGAATCTCTTTGAATTACTTTTAAAGTCAATCTATATGACTTGTTGTGTCTTTTGTTCTTTTATTTGAATGTTTGTCTTCTTTTTTTACACCCTTATAAAAGCCTGAATAAAAAAGTGAAGACATCTTCAGTTAAAAAGACATTTCCCCTTAATCATAAGGTGACTGTTGGGGTGGTAAAACTCCAACCTTTGCCATTTTTGAAACTGTAACACATTGACTTTGATGGCCCAGCTCCTTACTTAGCGCCAGCCATTCAGTCTTAGTGGTGGCCTGAAAACCCCTGAGTGAGCATACAGGACAGTTTCCTCACTCCAAATGATAGTGTTGTGTGTTAGTAGACCCTTTAATACAAATGCAATGTGTGACATAATGTTATAAGAGTGTTGTAAAGTAACTTTGGTATTATACTAAGATGATGTGATCAAGTCACCACCATGAATTCCGAGTAGTTTTCCAGTAGCTCGCAGGGATTTTGATTGGATTCCTCCATCTCCCAGGGTTAAATTAAAAGTGTTCCTGCTCTTTGTCGTTGCATTCAATTTTAAGATTAGCTTTTCTTAATAACCTCAGAATTACCTGCCATAATCTCTACAGATGCCATCTCTAATCCATTAATTACAGGGAAACCTTTGGTGAATCTTCGTTTTCCATCTTTTTGCAGAGACGGGCAAAGCGCCTTAGGCTTCCAAAAGATTGTTAGTACATGTTAATGGATCATCATCACCCTCACTGCTGGAAACCAGGGTATGAGGATTTGTGCTTCCCAGGTTACATATTAAACTTAAACAGGCAAATCCATCATGACTGAAGATTAATGCTCTGTCGGCATAGCTGGGACTTACGGTGATCTGGAGGTAGCTTTGAAAGAACTGCTGTTAGCGTTCATGCACATGAATAGTCAGAGTGGTGGAAGTAGCTGACCTGAATCCTGCTAGGCTGAGTATACACAGGTTCTGATCAAAGCAAGACATGCAAGTGCAAGTCCAACCGCCTACAGCTGAACACCTCCAAGACCAAGGAGATGGTGGTGGACTTCAGAAGGAAGAAACCACAGCTCCAACCTGTGTCCATCGAGGGGGTCGATGTGGAGGTGGTCAGGTCAATAAATATCTGGGGCTGCAGCTGGATGACAGGTTGGACTGGTCAGCAAACATAGACTCTGTACACAGGAAAGGACAGAGCCGTCTGTACTTCCTGAGAAGGCTGGGGTCCTTCAACATCAGCAAAAAACTGCTGCAGCTGTTCTACCAATCTGTGGTGGCCAGTGTCCTTTTCTACGCTGTGGTTTGCTGGGGAGGTAGCAGCAAGAAGAGGGACTCTGCCCGACTGGACAGACTGGTGAGGAGAGCTGGTTCAGTGGTGGGCACAGAGCTGGACTCTCTGGTGACTGTGGCAGAGAGAAGGACCCTGGACAAACTGCTGTCCATACTGGACAATCAATCTATCTATCTATCTATCTATCTATCTATCTATCTATCTATCTATCTATCTATCTATCTATCTATCTATCTATCTATCTATCTATCTATCTATCTATCTATCTATCTATCTATTCTACTTTATGCTAACTGCACACACCGACTCATTAAAACTCATCTGGTTCTTGTCAGGTGTTAAAGTGAGGTCAATTCAAACTCAGACAAACAACAATGCATGTCATTTTAAAGTTTTTTTACTGAACAAAAACCAAGCCAAAATGTGGAAGCCATGTATGAAAACAAATGAAGCACATCCCTGCTGCTTCCAAAGCAATTAAGAGGCCAAGTAGCAGCCAGGTGCTACTAATCAAATACACTCGATTAACTGATCGTCGGTAAGTGTGAGCGCAACACAATTCCAAGGAGGAAAGACATCAGCAATGATCATAGAGAAGCAAATTGGGGCTCCCCGTCGATCTAGGAAGGGTTATAAGGTCATTTCCAAACTATTTGGAGTCTGTTGTTCTACAGCGAGAAACATTATTCACAAGTGGAAAACATTTTGGCTCAAAACAGACAGTTCCCAGTGGTGGATGTCCTTGCAAGTTCACTTCAAGGTCAGACTGTGCAATGCTCTTAAAAACTGCCAAAAAACCCACAAGAGCTGCGACTCAGACTCCGCAGGCTGCAGGTTAAATGTTAAAGTTCATGACAGTACAATTAGAAAAAGACTGAACAAGTATGGCTTGTTTGGCAGGGTTGCAGGAGAAAGCATCTTCTCTCTAAAGAAAAACATGGCAGCGCAGCTTAGGTTTGCAATGTTGCATCTGAACAAACCACTTCTGGAACAATGTCAAGAAGTGGGGGGGGGCAACATTCCTCCACGATGTGAGACTGAAAACACCATACTGCAAATGATCGATTCAAGTTATTGCCGCTGAAAGTGGTTCTGTAAGCATTGAAAGATGTGGTGTACTTAGTTTGTCACACAGCTTCTGCATTTGACTTAGTTTTTGTAAGAAAAAAATAAATCACATTAACACAGTCTGATATGCCGTGTGTTATTGTTCACTGTATTTATGTAATCCAGGATCCATGTTGAGTATCCGATGGGTTTCATTTTGTCTTTTGTATTCGGTTTTGACTGTGCATTATAGCAAGAAAACGTGGTGGGGTGAGACAAAGAATGAGCACAACTCTGCAGTTTGAATCAGTTTGAGACTGTCGCTGAAATCAGAGCTTTGAAATTGAATTCATTTAACTTATCTCTGGGAAAATCCAACATATCCTGACAGGGTTTGTAGTTTTATGATATATGTGGTTTGAACTGTAGCACTTAAGATGTCTGTAATGTCTATATTTCACGCCATACATCATCTCATTATCTCTGGTGTATTTTTGATAAATATGAAACTCTAAATATTAAATATTCAATCTCCTTGTTGGTGTGGTCATCTTTAGTTTTTCTGTGGGCACAAACATGGCCCTTTATGATAGGTGATTGGATCAGCCCGGCTCTCTTTATGTGGTGGTTATTCAAGAAAGATAATCCGTATGGATGAAATTTCTTCCTCCCTTTTTTTTTTACACCACGCTGCAATGTATTCTGCATGACTTGAGGAAGTAAATGTGTAAGCTTAGCAAGCCGACGAGGAGGAAAATGAATGGAGGAACAGCAAGATAAAAAGAAAAGAAAAAGCAGAGGCTGGATTACAACTTGTTTAATATAAAAAGGACTTTACACCTTCACCTATAATGTCAGTAAAATACACAAGTGCATGTCAGGTAAATTCATGGTGGTGCAGTACCAGAATCAAACAGCAGATGGCGTATGGAAGCAGCTATTTTCTTTTGAGGAATCATTTCATTAAGTAAATAAGGCATTGCATAAAAATAGCACTGAAACAATGAAATGCACTTGTTTTCATATCACAGTTACGTCAATATGTGGGCATGTGTTAACTGTGTTAACTGGGAAATGCAGAGGCAAAAACAGCTGGGTTGAGCATTATGTTTTATTACTTTGGCAGGATGTTTCCTTGCAGATGTGGACCGTCCGGCTCTGAAATCCTCAGCACTGGGGAGCTGAAATTTGATGAGCAGGGAACTAAGTTATGCGTGCTCAAATAACTAATTTTATTGCTGCTGTCCCCTCCTGGTTCTTCTTCCAAACTGCCCTCAAGTGAGTTGGGCCCCTGCGGCGGCGGCACCAAGCCGTGCAGGAGGCTGTTCTCCAGGTGGGAGTTACATCGAGCTAAGTTGTCAGTCAGATGCTGCATGTAAACCTCCTCCAGCTGCTTCTCCAGTAGCCCATTCAGCACTGAGTTGGACATGGGCTCCAGCTGTGATCCGGGTAGATCCAGGCTGATGTTCTCACTGGCCCCCATGACCAGATAACCCTGGTCTGGACAGGATGAAACCGCATCAGTGGGGAGTTCTTTGAAGGCGTCTGGTCGATGCCTCACCTCGGCAGCAGGAGGCTGAATGGGAAAGCCAGGAGGACTGACGGTGGCTCTCAGTGGGTTGTGTGCGATGCGACCTGAGTCGGCCACCTGCAGGTCTGGATACTGCTCCAGGAGGCTGCAGTCTTCGATACAAACAGGAAGTAGGACAGCTACAGGAGAACACCTGGGGATCAAGAGGCCTGGAGCCTGAGGCCCCAGTCTCAGTCCTTGGACTTGGCTGGGGTCTTGCACTTCCTGGTTTGGCCCTGCGTACCGAAAATACACAGTATCATTCAAATGTTGGTTGTTACATTTAGTTTGCTTTGAGATTTTCTTTCCAATGTAAAATTGAATTCTTCGGAGTTACTCATTACCAGTGGTCGATTCGTCCCCGAGTTAGGGCTATTCTGTGCAATCCTGTTGAATTATGTCAGCTAAAACAGGCTCGTGTTTTACTCTAAAATAATACATTTAGTGTCAAATGTACAAAATACGATGTTCAAAACTACTGCTGACATGAATCAATCAACATTTATTCTTAGTTTGGTTAAATAATCAGTCAACGTCAGACTAGTATTCTCTCCATGGGCGACTCTTCACCCATAGATAAAATGAACCTAGCATTGCGTAAATGCACTCATAAGATTGTGTCTGACAAAAGGGGAAGCATCTTAGAGTGAACCAAGGGAGCTAGAATTTAAGATAAAGTTACTGCATGAAGCCAGTACAGAAAGTTTTCTTTTTTTTTCCTACATCAGACTGTACTTTGAACATTTTAGTCTTGTTATAGTGATGAGATCGTTTACCTTCTTCAGCGGAATTTATCTGCTGGTTTGCAGAGCGTGAGTCAGGGAGAGTACAGTCGAGCGGGTCAGCACAATGAGCGCTTGTCTGATGTCTCTTTCGCTTGGAAGCGGTGGCAAACTTTCTCTCCTCCCTGTAACGCAGTAATCTGAGAAACCCTTCAGCCAACATGTCACCTGGAGCTCTCCTCTCTTCTCCTGCTTCTTTTTTACTCCCTTGTTACTTCTTGTAAGTGCTGTCTGTAAGTACTCATGGCACTGCGAAAATTGAAAATGTAACTCCTCTGCTCTTCTGCTCTGTTTCACTTCTGCATCTGAGAACTTGCCCCTCCACCACCCAGCGCTCACTTCCTCCATTAATCGGTAACTGAAAATCACTGTTGTGAAGAGCAATTATACAGAGGCGTGGGGAAATGGGCAGCAGAAGTACACAGTTTACTTTGCTTGAGTGAAGCGCAGTGTATTCGTGGGAAATAGTTCATACCAGTTTAAAGATATTTAGGTTGTTTACTGGCTTCTTACTTTGTCTTCAGATCATCTGACTGCATATGAAAACCCCATCCAGTCAGTGAAAAATATGACAGCGTGTGATATGATCAGTGAAAAAGTACTAAAAAAGTTGGAATTTTTATGAGTTTAAAGGGTTTGGCTCTCAAACAGCTTTTCAGATGAAATCATATGAGATGTATGGAGGGGAAATCTGTCGCTTGTGAAGAACTCACTGGTTTTATGTTTGATTAGTGAGATCAGGGATGTGCACTTTCACGACACGACAAAAAATGTACAAAATTCACAGCTTGTAATGATTTTAGTTTTTTTCAGTAGTGATGAATGAGAGTTTTCAAGTATTATAGGAATAATGTTCATTGTATTTCAAAATCTAACTCAAAGTAGATGCAACATTATGGGCCATAAAATCAAGAGTCACAATGAGAGTTAAGGAAACAGTTCAAAACATACATCTTGAAAACGTGTTATTTGGTATTCACACGCTCAAAATATTTGTGCGAAATGTGGTCAACAAAGTCTATGAAAGCCGTCAGAGGCCTGCAGCTGTTCAGTTGTTCATTATTAAGGTTGGGACGAGATTGCTGCGAGGTAAAAAAGTAAAACATTTGCCACTTTAAATGTGGCGCAGCCTGAAATAGCATAAGCTTAAACTACTAAGAATACTACTACTTTATAGCTATGTAAGTGTATCTTATGTGCTCACTGCCACTGGCTCCTGATTGGAAAGCAAACTCTGACAGTGAGCAGTGCTGATCAGAAATACCAGAAACTCTACATTACTGTATACTTAACTTTAGATTGATGAGTGTTTTTTTTCTCGTCAATTAATGGCGGGAAAATAAGCATTGTTTTAGAATTGTTTTTTTTTTCAGTTTAGACCGTTCTCCTTGACAGATCCAGTGAAGCCAATTCAGACTGGACACCAGACTGAAGTGTCTGTAAACTGATGCCTTCTGGTCTCCCCACAGATGCTGCGTTTGTGGACTCAAGGACAGTTGAGACTTGTGCCGATGCCGTTCCAGCTGCCACAGGTTAGCCCTGCTGAGATACGAGAGGCGGAGGCGGAGTACAACCAGAGATAAACAACCACCAATCAGCCGAAAACAATCACTAATCAGGCTAATGTGCATGTTTTTTAGACTGTTGGAGGAAGGCAGAGTGCCCAGAGAGAACCCACGCATGGACAGGAACATGCAAACACCACACCTGGGATTTGAACAGGGCACCTTCTTGCTGTGAGGCAACAGTGCGAACCACCACAATAGCAGACTGATGATAACTGATAGATAAAAAGTTAATGGCTCACTTATATTCAGTGGGGGAAAAAAAAAAATAAACATTCTGTCAACTCGAAATTGTTTATTGTACAAAAAAAAAAGCATAACAAGGAGGCAGAATTTATTTCATATTAGGCTGACTGCATCGAGTGCCTTATCTTTTATTCACTTGAGGGAGGAAACACCAAAAAAAGGAATTAGCAACACGGGGTGAATAGGATTCCTACAGCAAGAAGAAACTATTATCTACCTTCCTTCAAAAACAAAAACAAGCCAATACAAAAACATCCCTTATCTGGCCGTTTTTGGCATGTTTTATCTTTTTTTTTTCCTTTTTTTTCAACATTTATCATCTTAGAAAACAATTTGCTATGAATAGCATTAAGACAATAACAAGTAAACAAAACACAGAGAATGGAACTTCTACAGAAGGTGCTGTCATTTTGACGATAACTGGCATGTGCTCAATCTTTGATTCTGTGTTTGCGAGATTTAAGACTTCTGAGTATTAAACCCGTCATGTTGGATAAATGATGATGATGTTTCGTGATCCAGTGTTAACGTGGATGACGCCCTTGGCTTGAATCACAATGATTTGGAAATGCGCTTGTGCCTGATGATGTGTTCTCTAAAAGGGAAGCGACACATTGATGATAATGGTCGATTGACAAGTCGTTGGGCCAATAGACTTTGTAGGCTGAGGTTAAATAGAGGCTGCAAAGCTGCTCTGAGATACACATGTTGCTCTGCTCTGGTACCCACTCACAAGGCACAGCTTGGGTCAGTTATACAAAAAAACACTGAATAAAGAGGGGGGAAACAGTCCATAAATTTAGTATAAGCTGTATAAGCTGAGTGAGGAGTTTCCTGGATCTATTCTGGGTCAGTCTGGGTTTGGGGAGGGTCTGGGGTCTCTGGTCGGAACGATGATGCTACTGCTGTGCTTTCTTAGCCAGGGCCTCAGCCTCCTGGAGAGAAACAATGAGGGAAACAGGAGAGGAAGAGGGAGAGAGTGTTATATTAAAATGGAGGATATTGGTTTATATATCCCCTGCCACAGCTTACAGGAAAACCCCACTGTTTCTATGGTAACTGGCACACCTCTCTGCAGTTCCTGTTGTGGCAGAGAGGAGGTGCCAGTATGCAGAAGTGAGAAATAGAAGGCCTGTTGTGGCATTAGGATATCATAAGCAGATGTATTATGCAATATGTGTGAATTCTGTATGGAAATCACACCGTGGGGACGAATATTGTATATTTAGCCACACAAGCCCATTTTTATATAGTGTGGCTGTAGGCGTGCGATTATATGTGTTACTGTCTTCTTGAACTTACCTTTGAACCTGGGGGAGCAGTCAGACCCAGAAATGCATACACAGCGTTGTCTTCTCTGGCATCGAAGAAGGCCTCATAGTTCTGAAAGCAAGAAAGGATCAGTCTGATCAATCAGCTCAGCTGAATCTTAACTCCGTTCCCAAGAATTATAACGTGAAACAGACCCTGAATCGGTGCCCTGGAGCGGCAATCTGAGCAGCGGCAGGTTGAGGAAAGGTCTCAGTAGTCAATCTGATAGGAGGGCATTGTCTTAAGTATGCAACCTAGACTGAACAGACCAACACTCTCACCCATTATTGTCAGCCTGTGAACACTCACTCACATTCCTGATCCCTCACTCCTTCTCATTCCTTTGTATTTCCTCCTTTTTCTCCCACACACACAAACATTCTCTATAGCGCCTTACAGCTGCAAATCTCTTGGGAATTGCTGTGCTCTATGTCTGTGAAATTCAATCTGGCCCATCCTGCATGTGCAGCTTCGCGTCCTGCACTCAAGCCGAACACTCGTGTGCTTGGAATGGGAGTATACTTACATGTGCTAACTTAGTGGATGGCATTTGTACTGGGTTTGTGTAAACCTGAGCAGAGAGTAGTAGCCTTAGAAATGTTGGAGTCATGAGTTCCCCCAGCACAACCCTGCCCCTGTCAGTTATATGGAAGCTTGAGTGCGTTAATCATTGGATATTGTCGGATTGAGTGTCCATTGTCATGATTTAACAGACACCAGGGAGGCCATTAATGTTTCTCTCACGTTCTTTTATCCCCGACGATGGACACCTCATCTGGCATGACCCTATTTATATAATGCTCAAAGAAAAAAAGAAACATTAATTCATGTTTTCAGGTGTTTTCACTCGAATTCTTGAGAACTGATGACTGCTGGTTTTTGCGAACACCATCTGATGGTTTTCACTAATATCTGGAATAATCATTAACTTCCCATTAAGCCAGATTCACACTTGACAAACAAAAAAATTGCGTTTGCAGACAAATGGGCCACATCTGAAGCAAATCTGTGTTCAATTGGTGGTCACCAATCGCAATGTGACAATTCTTTGAAGACGTGACTATTGAGGCTCGAGGGGCATGTTCCAGACTCCAGAATATTAGCAAGCTAAGTAAAAGAAAGCATGGGAATGAGCAGATAATAATAAACTAGTTCTTTTAAACAGCTAGACGAGTAAAAAGAGATTAGAATCGCCTGGAGCTACTTGTATCATAGCGTGAGTTAAATCACGAGAGAGACTCTTCTGTATGACAGCTGGAACTGCTTGATATAGATTAGTCAGATAAGTTGGGTTTAATTCTGTCAGAACAAAAAAAAATTGTGTTTGAAACCTCGCTGTCACACTGTCGTGTAGTGCAAACACATTAGGACTCCGGATCACAAAACGGTCTCAGTCGATAGAGTGCACAATGATCCGAACACGCTGAAAATCTTGTAGTGTGAACCTGGCTTTAAGTTTGACTGCTGTGGAAACCTTGTTCATTACTTCAGTCAGTAGAACGAGCCTTTCACAACTAGATGTGTGTTCCTGGTCAACTTCTCTCATCAAACCCTTTAGCTCAGCTACGAGACAGAAAGCATAGTCATGCTAACAAGAGACCAGAACAAGGTGACTTTTTTTTTTTTTAAGTTCACCATATGAATTAGCACAAAACCTGAAGGTTGAGGAAAGCAAAGAATGTAACGTGGGTTTTAGGCAGCTGCTGTTATCTTTGAGCAAGGCCAGGCTAGCTGTGTCTTTCTGTGTGCCGGCTCTGTACAAAGCTAAGCCAACGTGCCTCTGGGTCCATGTTCATAGTCAACTAAGAGGTATTGAAAAATGGTGTTCATCTTGAAATCTTTCAACTGAAAACAGATCCCTAAAAGGCTCCTTAAAAAGCATTCAACGTGTTGCCAGCTACTTTCACGCAGTAAGAGTGAGGCTTAAGCCTGGTTTATAGTCGGTAACGCAAGACGCAACGCAAGACGCAAGCCGCAACGCAAGCCCTTGCGCGGTTGCAAGCTCCCCCTTGCGTGCTTGCGTGTGTCACCTCAATTTTCTAAACTTCACGCAAGACGCAAGCGCAAGCCACTGGCTGTGGTCGAAACCGCCTACTACTTGATCGATCTGACAGTATGCAGAGCGTTTACACACAGTGCACTTCACTCCTGCCCGAGCCGAAATCAGCCGGCCTGAAAAGCTGATTTCCCTTAAGCTATAGGCTAAACTCTGTAAATATATAACTTTAGCAACATTTGAAACATTTTCAGGCGAGAAAGTAGTCGTTTAGACCCCCAAGGTGTTGAAAATCTGACAAAATACCGGCTATTTACAAGAAGAAGAAGAAGCATGAATCTATGGAAGAGAGACTTGCCAAAGAGCTCCTGGCGGTGAATTTCCTTTCATCGTAGTAGGCTTGTCATTGAAAAAACCCGCTACTCCACCTACTGTCCTGGCGGTGAATCGCCACGCAGCAGACGCAACCGCCGACAAAGCAAAATGAAGTATAAACGTCTCGAGCCATTAACATACGCGCAAGACGCAAGCGCAAGGGCAGTTAAAAGAAGTATAACTCAGCCTTTACTTGTTGCATTTTTTAAGATTTTGAAGATAACACGGTTAGAATTCAGACAAGCAACTCAAAGGTTTAACACTGTTAAACCATGTTTAACTCTCCAAACCATGTTCTGATCATTTGTGATGTTATTTCACTTAAATATGATGGATCTTCCAAATGTGACCATGCTCTAGTAGCCTGAAACCTACATTTTAGGCTGCATGTTTTCAGAAAATGATTTCAAAATGAAATAATCTTTCTTCTAACAGTCATTTGTTGCTCAAATGTACCAGATCTGGACTGCTCTTACTGTTCTCTCATGGCACTATCAACTAATCTAGAATGGTACAAGTGAGATATCCATCCATCCATCCATCCATCCATTATCTTCCGCTTGTCAGGGGATCGGGTCGCAGGGGCAGCAGCTTGAGCAGAGAAACCCAGACGTCCCTTTCCCCGGCCACTTCCTCCAGCTCTTCTGGGGGGACCCCGAGGCGTTTCCAGGCCAGCCGAGAAACATAGTCTCTCCAACGTGTCCTGGGTCTTCCCCGGGGCCTCCTCCCAGTGGGACGGGCCCGGAACACCTCACCAGGGAGGCGTCCAGGAGGCATCCTAACCAGATGCCCGAGCCACCTCATCTGACTCCTCTCAATGCAGAGGAGCAGCGGTTCTACTCCGAGCCCCTCCCGGATGACCGAGCTTCTCACCCTATCTCTAAGGGAGAGCCCAGACACCCTGCGGAGGGAACTCATTTCGGCCGCTTGTATTCGTGATCTCGTTCTTTCGGTCACTGCCCACAGCTCGTGACCATAGGTGAGGGTAGGAACAGAGATTGACCGGTAAATCGAGAGCTTCGCCTTCTGGCTCAGCTCCTTCTTCACCACGACGGGCCGGTGCAGAGCCCGCATCACTGCAGACGCCGCACCGATCCGCCTGTCAATCTCCTGCTCCATTCGTCCCTCACTCGTGAACAAGACCCCGAGATACTCCTCCACTTGGGGGAGGATCTCATTCCCGACCCGGAGGGGGCATTCCAAGTGAGATAATCTGGTTTAAACTACAACACATTCATGAAGCTGCCGTGTTTATCCAAAGCGATTTAAAAAGTGAGAAGCACGTTGGGCGAAATGTTTCAGTATTTTAGCCAAGGATACCTCAACATGTTGACCAAGGAAGTTGGGGATGGAACCAGCAAAAACAGAAGGAGAAATTTGTCTCAAAGAACAATTTTCCTCAGAGTCTGCGTCCCTATTTCAAAACATAACCAATGACTCCTTTCGTTAAAGAATGGGAGCTCACCCAGTCAGTAGTTTTAGTTTTTTTTTTAAGGAGGGTTTTAGGATTACCACCCTCGTCCAAGACAATTTGTCAGTACAAGCTGAACAAAAAAGTTGGCAGTTCAATGATGAGATATTCTTTTTCATTTCTTATACTTTACATTCTTTATATTCAAAACTTTGAATGTAAAGAATATGATCAATATTTGCATTGGTCAGTCGCATTGGTCAGTTTGCAATTGGCTAGCTTAAACACATTATTACTTAACATGTTAGCAACCTAGTTACATCTTATGGATGCACAAAGAGTAGCATTCATTTAAACTATTGTTTCTGGTCATGTGATAAAGTTCCAGTATTAAGCTCTATTTAGTCTCTTTTAGTCTCTTCTCCTGAAGGATATTCCCACTGATACATTTTCTGCTTTTCAACCAGCCAGCTGCTAACTTTGTATGTGTCCTGCATGGTGCTGAGTGAAAAATGTATTTTTTTCTTCCTGAAAACAACTGTGTGCTTCTACTGAAAGCTTTAAACGAACAAAAAAATATATTCATTCTGTACGGCCTCTCACAGGAGAACTGCTGATTAAGCTGCGTTTTTTTTCACGTTACAGCAACTTAATTCGGATTATTATCGATATCAAATACTGATTCTCACATATCTAAATATATTTATCATCTTTATATTTCAGCTTTTATATTACAGTATAAAATATGTGATTAATAACCTGGATGTCTCAAAAATCTGTGTGACTATTGTAACTTTTAAAATAATTACTGTACAGACAATCTTGGCCCAATGATTCAATGTGTGCTTGTCTCACCCCGCAATATTTGCTTTCATTAAATATCTGTGGGGGGAGCGGGTTCCCTACGGCAGGCTTGGACTCCTCCGGAATATTCTCTCTCATCCACTTCCTGTTGGCCTCATTGGCTGCGATGTCACACTCCTCGAACTCGATCTTATTGGCCGCCAGGAAACCCATCACATCCTGCTGCTGCTTTTTAATCTGTAAGTGGGGGAGATGAGAGAGGATGGCAGAGGGGAAGTTGTCAGTTATAGCCATGTGTTAACTTTAGAATGAGAAGGTAACAAAAGGGCCTCAGTTCACCATTCTGTCAACAGTGGGCTTAAAAGACAGGGAAGCTGCTTTCCTGCGATGAGAAATGGCTCTACCATTATTACACTAGCTGCTCTGTTTCTAAGTTACCACCTTTAATGCTGACAAGTGAATAAATAGATGCATGAGTATCGAAGAGGGTGAACTTGATGAGGCTCAGCCATGACATGCTGCATTTTTTTCTCTGTATAAGAGAATTCCAGGTCGGGAGGACAGCAACACTCAGGATTGGACATCATCACTCCAAATATTATACAAAGGAACATCGCTTTATTGTTTAAAATGCTAGCACTTAAAAAAATAACTGGTAAAAATGTGCATTGTTCTTCTATACAAAAGAGCGCGATTCCAAAAGATACATGCATAAGCAGTTCAAACCTCTTTCTCATTATACGACATTTTCGTTTAAGTGCGATCATTTTTGATCATTTCCACCCCAGTAACTGATATTCTGTGGCAGCAAACATTATCATTTGTCTCAACTGCGACTCTTGTCTAACCAAGCAAGCTTTTCATCTATGAATCTGCAAAAAAAGAACTCTACTCTCGAAAAGGAAGCAAAGATGCCTCAAGGGTGACAGGTTGACAACCCTTCAGATCTCATATATTTCAAAATGTGCAATCATGTTCAGTCTGAAGTTGTTATGTCACAAAGAATCTCTAATGCAGTGCTACAGACAGATAATAAATAAGTTAGAGGAGGGCTAAGAGTGTGTTTAACTCTGTGTGAGTTCTTCTTTCCTGTGTATCAGTCTCTGTGGAAGTGTGTGTGGTTGAGTGTGTGAAACGGGGGTCCAATGAGCTCTCAGTGGGTGTGTGTGCAGGAGCATGGCCCTACAAGGCCAAACGGAAGCAAGAGCTCCTCTGGGACTTGAGGGGAGGTAACTGGTCAAACACGAGCCAAATAAGGCCTGTTGCAAGGAGACACACACATCCAGCCTAAGCTGCACACTGATACACACACACAAATTCACACACCTAAAACCAAACTAATCCGACTTCACTGCAAAAGCATAACGGGGAATACATTTTTTATCTTCCCGCTGGCTCCGGCGCCCCCATGTGAGGGCTCCTCCCAGCTTTAAGGCATGCAGATGAGACAGGTGGATTATTTAACAGCCATCTGTTGAACAACTCTGAGGCATGTAAATGAGCGAGCTGACAATGCGGGCAGATTGGCTGTGGTTAATTTGAATCGGTTAATGGCAGTTGCACTAGAAAGGGCAAAGTCCTAAAACCAGCTCCCTCCCAACCTGCGCTGGAAACCGCCGTGGGTTGAAGCAACCGAGCGGAACACAGCAGCACAAACATTTTAACACACTCTGTCTTTCATGACATGAACAGAGACAATCATTTCTCTGGAAGAACTTGCACAGCCCCTCCATGTCGTGTCCCTCATTTGACCCACATTTGCTGCGTAAACAACAGACTAACTTAATCCTAAATAACTATGATAACAATTTCACCACCAGTCTCCTGTCTTATCTCTTCTCCTTCACTTTGGTGCTCTCTTGCCATCGCCCCAGCAAGCCACCATTGTACAGTTGCCAAGCAAAATTCATTTGTCAGACAAACTGGCCACATGCCATCTGCCCAAAGTTCTAATTGCACAGTGGGAACTCCAAGCTTTGCCTATTTGTGATGCTCTCTGGTGTCCTCGGTCTTTGAATTGATCCCCTAGTGATTTTAACATAAAAGAAAACAGACTGTCCCCAGCTTTGAGTGTGGTCATAAACAAGTACTCTTCTCCTCTTGCTTCGTACAAATTAACATCTACTTCTTAGGAATGCTGCTAAATTACTTCCTTGTAATCTCCTTCTAGAGAGTCGGAGAAAGGGCATCAGTCTGTCAGTCTACAGGAAGGCCCTGCAGGTCTTAAGTATGATTTCCATGATCAACTCTTGTTTTGCAGAGTCTCATGTTCTTACCTAAGCAGCATGCAAATATCCACTAAGATCAGCATAATGCAAATGCAGAACAAAGAGACGCATCCCAGAGTAGGTTTTGTTTGTTTTTTGGGGGGGTTTTTTTTGGGGGGGTACACCTGGATCAGGCATTAACCATTGGTGTTTGAGGCAGGAACTTTGCGTGACTACAAAATCTGTCTACATCTTTGGACCTAACTAAAATCTTTCAACATCTTTGTTCGGGTTTTATGTAATGGCATTCTGTTTTGTATTGTTTGCTCATAAGAGTACTGTGCAGGTCTTGAGCCACCCCTCATTTCTTTGGAAATGCTTCCTAGGATCCACAAGGATCCAGACTTTCATGCAATATCTTAAAGTGCTCTTGAGAAATAGTTCAACAGGTTTTCCAATTTTTTTTAAAGGTTTTTCCTTTGGACACCTGATCATTTTTTAGACGAGTGTTTTTTGTTTTGTTTGGGTTTTCTTTTCTTTTGTTTGTTTTTCAGCTACTTTTTTCATCTACTAAAGACACTTAACTCAAGGGATGAACCAGTGTCTATCGATCTATATATAATCTATACATATATGTCTATATATAAGAGATAAATTAACAAAAACAATTTCAAATTGTATCTTTAGTCACTTTGTTACAAGCAGTCTTTTGTAAAGAGATATAATTTGTTCCTATATCTTTAGTTGTGTCATACAAAAAATGCCACATATAACGTAGCTTGACAAACATGAAAGAGTATGTCTTATACAAACCAGGTCATTTCTAAAAAGAAAGAAAAAGAAATTCCTTAAATCCTTCAGAAATAGGGAAAATCCAGCAATGGTCAGACATGTGACCTTAGAGATGCATCTGAACCTTCAATGCCTCAGCAGAAATGGTCTCCATGAAAGGGTGGCTGTCAAGAAGTGAGCTGAAAATCAGTGGCAACAGGTCTTATGAAGTGATTGATCCTCCCCGGGGCCTTGACCTCAACATTTTTTAAGCAGTGTGGTATCATCTAGACAGAGAACGGAACAAATGGCAGCCAACACCCAAAGAAGAGCTTAGGAATGTCCTTCAAGAATCCTGGAGAACTATTCCTGAAGACTACTTAAAGGAATGACAGAAAGCTCGTCTGAGAGGGTTCAGGCTGTGTTTACAGCCTTTCAATAAAAATGGTCATACCAAATATTGCCTCTAAAGCTCATTAGAATTGTACAAACTCTATTCTTGTCTTACATGCTGTATTTCAATCTATGCACATGTTTCAATAAAATGCTGCACCTATTTCCTGTTTCCCACGCAATTTAAATAGAAATGAGGGCCGAGTCCAGGCTTTTCCGTATTACTGTATTCTATTGACTCTGGTGATGTTCTGCCTTTCCCCCCTGGGCCCATCATTGATTTGATGTTGCTATTCTTAGTTTAACTGATGGAATGATTGCCATGTACAAAATCTGAAATTTGTCATGCCGTAGGATCCTCACCCCATCATTTGTCTTACAGTGCCTCTAATGGGTAAAAGTGTCACTTATCCTATGTCATAAGAAAAGTGAAACTTTTACAGATGAGTACTCGCAATATCTTTTGGTTGGATTGCCATTGAATTTGTACAAACATTTGTGGTTAACAGAGGATGTATCGCACATCAGCTGTACTTCCAGTTTAAAGCAAACTAGTATATGTTTATTCACCATGATAAAGAGACAAATTTGGGGTGAAACATTAAACCTGCTTAACAACATGTTGTCATAGAGTTGGCATGGTCACTAGCCGTTTTCATACTGCCCGTTAAAGACTGATATGCCTTCATTGAACATTGATGAATAGTCTGTTTGTAAGGTACAGAGGTGGAATGCAGATGAAGTTGACGCGCAGCTGAGTTGGCAGTGAAGGTAGTGCAAAATGTATGTCTGTGTGTATTGAAGAGACTGCACAGCGAAAAACTGCTCTAACAAATGATGCTATCACTCATCTGGCTTTGAAATTGTTTAGCATACGCTGATAACCCACTAAGCCACCTATGTGTGGTTAGTATGAACAACCAGGTGAACAATAGTAGCTTATGAGAATGTCTTTCTGTTCTTGCATGAACACTTTTAAAACAGATACTGTTAGCAACAAGTTAGCTAACTAATGTTAGCATTTAGCTTAAAGTCCCACTGAACAGCATTTGCAGAGTAGCTAGATGCAGATACTTGAGCCCAGTTCATAATTCAGCTACTTTACTGTGTAGCTCTGCATATATACACTTATAGAAGGATAACAGGAATTTATCCATAAAGATGTGCTGGCAGGCAGTCCTCCATCAAGCTAACATCAGAACACTGCTGGGTGATGATACTACACTGAAGTCGACTGCTGTCCTCTTGAAAGATTGACCTCAGAGAATATTCATAACAAGAATCACTGAAATTTGTTTTAATTTATAAGAACTGACTGTGACAAGCCCGCCAGTAACAATGTACCTTGAAAACGATCTGAAAACAAATAATGAAGTGACTTTCACTCTTCTACTTCCAACCAATTGGCCATTGCATCACTTTAGCATTCCTATCTAAGCTGCGAATGCAACCAGAGAAAAAACCCTTTAGGGTATATTGCCCTTCCAATAGCACCCCAGTCCCCAATCTCCCAGAGACCATTTGTCCATGATGATATTTGTCTTTTCTTTGGTAGGCTGAACAGAAATTGACTGTTAAAAGCACAAACAAAAAACAAATGTAATGTAAATTGTTTTACATATTTTTGACACTGTTCCCAATCGGCAGCAGACAACTGCAGAAGGTGGACATGTGTCTGCTCTGCGTAACATAAAGATAGTAGCATGCAGCGGCCCTCAGTCTTGTGTCTCTCTGTCATGCCACTAACACCCAAGGCCAACCTTTTTTTCATTTTTTCATTGTCTCACCTGCTGCTCATACTGGGCAGCTTTTTGTGAAAAAAAACATTTAGGTTTGAACTCCAAAGTTAAAACTGAAACCCGAAGACTGCATGAATTTGGTGTTGCTCCATCATTTGTTTTTGTTGTGAACGAGCCTACTGGAGGGAATGGAGTTCCGTTTTTAGTCCGGGCCAATCGATGAGCCGGGTTTTTTTTCTTCCTGGTCTTCTTTTCCTTCCTGGTTAGCAGCTGTTGTAACTGCTGACATTGTCCAGGTGGTTTGGTCCACTTTCAACAGTGCAGTGCAAAAGTGAACCAAACCAAGTGACTTACATTCAGTCCATGCACTTCCATGTGCATGGACTGAATGTAAGTCCATGTAAATCCAATCAGTCCAGAGTTGTATAACTTATTATCGTTGCTAATAAGAAGCAGTAAGGAGTTGGATCAAGATAAAGGATTGGGACTCTAAGGTTGCAGTTGAACATTGTTGCCTACATTGTACTTTTTTAAGGATATAGAACCGTAGTCAGTCACATCTGTAGGAGGAAGAATCTGCATCATCATGCACAGTGTTCACACTCCCCATTATCATCTGAGAGCTGTGGTGCGCCTCTGAGTTCAGATTCTGACCTGATCAATCCCAGAAAAAGGTCAGAGCTCTGGCGTTAACAGCTGCTAGACAATGGCAGGCATTGATTGGATGAACTGTATCCACCACACCCGCTCAGATCAATAGGGTAGAGACTGATTCAGTCAGTTTTTCTGACCCTGACTTGGGGTCAATTCCTTCTCAACTCAATCAGGGGTTGAAAGAAAACGCAGTTAAACTGCATTTGTCAAACAATGCTTTACATAAATAAGACTAAATGACCTTTCTAATCCATCAGACGCTCAACATCTGAGTCCACCCTCTGAGCAACAGGAAACATGAATCAACCCCACCACTGTGTGTTTGTGCGGGATAAAGGTTCGCCTTGATTATATCGAGTCTGATTTCAGCCGAAAACAGCCACTTTAGTGGAATGTCACCAGCTGCAGGAGCCTCCACCCAGTCCTCTGCTCAGTCAGCATTACAGCATTGTTACCAAAGAGCCTTACACCGCTGCTCTGGCTGGATTCCCTACTGCTGTCTAAAGGTGAAACAGCAAGAGGTCCAAAAAAAACATCTCATGTTATACAAACTACACTGTAGAAGCCAGGGGTCGGGACTAATCAAAATCACTCCTGAACTTAATGTCAAACCTATAGTGAGGAGGATAGCAGAAAACCCAACCCTGAGGTACGGATCACAAGACATGGACGCACAAATATACACTACTTGTTCTCAGTCTCATGGGTATTATTCAGTGCATTTATTGTGGCAATGAGGAAGTTGTACAACAGAGCGGCGGCAGTGCATAAATGGAACTGAGGGAGGAAATGTGCTGTTGCGCTGGCTTGTGTTTTGCCTCGCTCCCACAGACATAATCTAACTTTCAAGTTGAGATGGACGTTTACAGACTGGATGTACAGCTGCAGGTGTGCATGACATTTGCCTAAGTGCATTTGGGTAAAAATACTAGTTTGCTTCTCAAATGTGGTCTCTTCGCCACCTCAGGATCAAGTAAAAAACAAATGCAAACCCAGAGAGAATAAATCACGCTAAAAGTTTTAAGACAAACTCTATGGTTTATTTGAGCATATGTTGTAAACCCACATATTTAAAAAGCCATCATGAGTACTCGAAGGTACCTCTAGATAATCCCCACAGAGATACACCACTATATTTCCTCAGTTTATCTGGGTGACAGTATAATGAAGTGAGCTCTCGTTCAGTTTTAAGTAGCCCACTCTCCATGATGTTGAGGAATAACACGGATTAGCACTGTCCGCAACCTAAAAGCAACACTTAAAAGTCTAGCTGCTCTTACGTCACACGGTTATGTTTAGAATGCGAGGTGGCGTATCGCAGGAGATATTAAAAGTGCGTGAGAATTCTCTGGTGGACTTTCATGAGGTGTATCTTGAGAGAGGAAAGTCTGACCCCAACCACGATCTCCTCACAGTACTAACCATTTTTGTTGCCTTAACCTAACCAAGTTATTCCTAAAACCTTCATCTATCAACCACCTCTCCAACCTCTTTAGATGAACTTTAAGTGGACACACTCTGCAACATAATTTCAGAAACTATCATACGAGTTGTATCCTTCTATAGGGATAATCAGTTTATACATTTGTTTAGGCTGAGAGGCTTGCTAGGGTCGGTGGCCAGCTGGCAATATGACGTCAATCATTGGTTAGCTTAGACATTTTACCACACTCTAGCTGTTCCAGGGGTCAGACCTCAATGATGACAATTTCCTGCTGCCTATTTGATTCTTTTTTTTTTTACCTGTCAGCAAGGTGTAGATTGCAAATAACCATGAGTGACTGTATTCTGTGGTATTTAGCTATGATAAAAACAGACATTGATGCTTCTTCTTCCTCCTCTTCTTCAAACTGCAGCTCAAAAGGCAACAACATTTCACAAAACGTGACGTTCCATGTTTTACGTCCCAGCATTTTGCCCAAGGGTTAGGGTTTTGTGAAATGTTGGTGCATTTCCACTTTTGTTATTGCTTTACACTTCAGGCCATTGTACCAAAAGCCTCTCACATTGAGCTGCCACGGGTAGGACAACAACCATCCTAATATATTCACCACTCCTGCAGCTGGGAATTGTTGAGAATCATGAATGGATATATCTCACCTTGGTTTTTCATTATGTCATTACAATAAAAGTATTTACCGATAACTGGCATTCAAACACACATTTTTCCTCTGCTGTCAAATCAGAAATGTCAAACTGTAAACCGCAGAGAACTATTACTAATAATCAAGTGTAGCGATACAGATCAGAGCTTGCATTAAATCAACAAGCACCAAAGTTACTGAAGTGTTGGAACCAGATGGAGCAGAATTTTTTATTTTTTTTTGCTGAGTGCTGTGGCTTGTCAGGTGCTGAATCCTGCTCATGCTTCTGGCTAACATTACAATGTCTGTCTTGTTTTCCTCAGTAAAGCAATGAATGTTCTTTTGGAAACATTCCTACTCTTCTCCTTGCTCTTGGCTGTTCCTCCATTCACGTGCTGAATTTAATGGGAGTGACTAATAAAGCAGCAGCCACTGCTGGTTAGTGGGATTCAATCACATTGACACTTGCAATCAAACAGCAAGCTTGGTGAAAACACAATGTTTTATCCACAATTTTGGCCACTCGGGAGGTTGCAGACACAGAGAGAGAAATTTGAAAATGCTACGTAAAGCAGGCCTTTGGTCAGTCCAACTATAAAACGATAGCATAACGCTCTAAATAATAATAGCAGGGTTAGTAACCACAGCAGTGCAGATAAAGATGGTACAGACCCAAGTGTCATTAAAGGGAAGTTTATGACAAAAAGCACAGGGTGGGGGTGATAACATGGGTAACAGGAAGTGTTACTGCGTGCCACAGAAGTGCATAAAGCTGCCCATTGGTTTCAGCAGACTTTACTAAAGACAGATCAATGAGAGGTAATGCATCTTCCTGGACAGACTCCAGCACTGCGAAGGCATCGCTGGCTCCAAACTCTGTCCACCCTGACTCTGCAGAAAGCTTGTCCTGCGAGGGAGCCTCTGAGACTTCGCAAATGTTATTCACTGGAAGGGCAATAAAGTGACTTTATTGAGTCCAAAAGAAAATAAGCCCTGTGTTTGTTGCCCCTGAATATGATCAGCAAAAACAAGCTCTTCAGTCATAGTAAGATATTATGTAAAGGTGATCTTAATCCTCACATTAAGGATAAGCGACGTTAAATCAAAAGTTTCTTTTATGACAACAAACTTACTATTTGGATTAAGAAGCTCTTAAAGCTGAAGTCTCCATCACAGTGCTTTCACATTTGCAACCATATGCAAAATAGATTTAATTGCAAAAGAAATATCACACGACGGCCAGAATTCCCAATTTAGCAATTCACTTTAGTCAGATTTAGATCTAGATGGATCTAAATACTCAGCAAGTCCTAAACACTGGCCCTGGGATGCAGCTGCTTGTCTAGAAAGGGGCCCGAGAGAATTGCATCACCATCATTCCTCTGCACTCTGGACTGGAAGAAACTTGAAAGCTTAAAGCTAATGGTCCTAAATGCAGCAAAGAGTACATTTAAGAATCAACTTCACGGCAAGTCAGAGCCCAGATAATGCCCTTGTCAAACGCGCGAACTTCCGGCCATTGCATCAGGTAACGCAGCACAGAATTATTGATTATTTTCTTTTGTATCTCTTTCCTATTTGCAGCCTGTTTTCAACGGCAAAAAAAAAGTAGAAATTGTCACGTCAGGAAGCACTGTGACAAACCGCAGCTTAGAGAGAAATGTGCCGTGCACTCAGTGATCGTTACCTCAGACTTCCTCTCTGCCTCTCTCTCTGTGACAAAGTTAAAGACCATCAAGAAAAAGAGGGGTACGCTCTGAGAAACTCCAGCTGCGTCCTAAGGAGAGCGGAGCTGCGTGCTTACTGATGAGTCAGAGCACTACAGACTGCGAGGATGATAACCTGATGGAGATCAGTTGGTGAGTTCAAGAAAAGTTCAGCTTCCCCTCTTACAATCCCCGTGGATGCTGCACATAAAACCCCGTATAAACGAGCCATGCCACCGCTTTCTCCCTTACCGAAGTGGATCCGGAGGACGATGCTATGTACACTTTGATCACCATGTTATATCCTTGATGCTGTCACAGGTCCGAATGCCAACGGGTTGCTTGCCCTTACTCCTTGCAGACACTTTGCTAAAAACACTAAACACACGCACTCACGCACTACAAAGGCAAACTTCCGCGGCTGGAGTACTGCACGTTTGTTGCAAGCAGCGCAGACTATCTGCGCAAATGCTCCCGTTCTCAGCACTGGATGGAGCTTCGCATTCCTCCTCCGCCTCCTCTCTGCCTCCCCGCCCCTTCCAGTCTCTCACTCTCTCCGCGGAGCTGCGGCGCACACGAGGAGACGCGCGCGCGCACGCACGCACAGAGGCGACAGGCCCGTCAAGATGGCAACACACCGAGGCTATATTGTCTGAATATTTCAGCTTTGACCCCCTTTTGTCTGCCATCCAGACATTGCCCTTTGTTCTTGACCAGCGTGAACACGCTCAGCTGCACGCGCTCTACTTAATGCTGCTGCTGGAAGTGAAGCGGACGGTGAATCAAAAGTAGAGAGGGGAAAAAAAAGGAAAAAAAGAAAAAAAAACATAGGCTGTGATTTTTGAAGCACTATGAGCGCTTTTGTGTAACAGCACCGCTTCTGGAAGCGCCGTCTTGAGCGGCCACTTTCCATGAGACGGGCTCGTGAGCCCCCTGCAGGCGTCTGCTGAAAGCGGCGCGAGGCATTTCCCTTATACGAATTTAGGAAAGCCGACTGACAAACAAAAAAAAAAAAAAATGTGTCGGAGAGGAGTGGGCGCCATATTGGACTGAAAGACGGCGTGAATTTATGGTGAAATTCCTCCTCACCGTCACTGTGAAATGTGAACTCCCGCTTTAACGCGGGCCAGCGAGGATGCACACCTTTACACTGGGGCATGTTGCCCCGCCGTTGGGGCCTGTTCGACCGCGCGCACAGGCCGGCCGCGCGGCCTCTGCTCCGCAGTAAACATGGGCACACTTGTGAGAAGGCAACACGTCCTCGAATGCAAAGCCCTCCGTTCTTGCAGGCTTCCTCCCATCTCTCCCTGCAAGAAGCCATTCGCGCAGACCCCAGAACATCACCGGCTCCAAAATTCCAAGTGTTCTGCAGCCCCGAATGGCGTCATCTGATTGGCCGAGAGCCTATCAATCATGCTTTTAGCCGCACCCCTCCCCCCATTCAACCACTCGCCTTTCTGTTCCAGTGTGTTTACTACACTGCCGAGCATAAGGGAGACACTCGTCTTCACATGCACTGAACCCACTGAGAAAAACAGTTTTTAGTTGTATTTGTAAGAAAACCTCCAAGAGATCAACATGCCCAAGAGAAAGGTACGTATTCTCAAAATAATAAAAATATTTTGAGCAGGATATCAGCCATTAATGCAATGCAAATGATTGTGAAGACATCCCTCTGAGACATTACTTAATTATAACGCAACGTATAACCGTTATTTCTCGCTGGTAATTTTTGCCTATATTCTAGATATAATGTACATTTTTTGTGTGTTGAAATGAATATTTTCCCGCTCGAAAACGGCCTTTAAATCGCGTTTCTGTGCGCGAGCCGCTGTCCTTTGGGGAGTCAGAAGTCTCTCTCGGTCTCCATGCAGTTAAAGCACAAGCAGCAGCCATGCTTTGCAGCTCTTGTCCACCTTCGTCGCCGACCTACCGAGAACAAACGCTTCACTTATCGCCGTGCGGCCACCAAACCGGCGGAAAGTACCACTAGAAAATGCTTTAGTGCCTTTACTTTGCATTTTGACCACAAAAACAAACATTCCCCGTCGCGTTTCGATAAAATTATATATTTTCTCTCTTTGTTCGTAGTCCCAAATGGCTGCGGTGGCGTGCCTCTGCCGCCGGGTGGCGCGCGTGAGCCCCCTCAGGTCCCTCCCCCTTCTGAAATACTCCCGCGCCAGCTTTCAAATCTGAGCTCCATGCATTGAATGAGAGAAAGAGATGGGGGAGTGAGAGGGAAAAGCAGGGCCTGGACCCTCAAAATATGGCTCCAGAGACCCACATGGCTGAGTCCTCGCAGCCTTGATCTGAAGCCACGCGTTAATGCCACATTGTGGGCCTGTAACCCTTTAAATTTACCTGTATATGGAGTATTTTTTTGTTTTCACCTGAAATTGAAAAGTTTTTTCTGGGAGGCCGTAATTAACCAGAATATGCAGGTGAAGCATCTGGCAGCTGTTTGCTGTTAACACAATCACCAGTTTGAGCCCGGGAATGCTGTTTTCTGTTTATTTTTCCCCCTTAAACCTGATATCTGCCTGTTTTCTTTCAGGCACAGGGAACAGAAGGAGGAGACAAGGAGGAGGTAAGACAGGGGCACGTCCAGTATCCCCACACACATTTGGTTCAAATTTAGTCAGTGTGTAGGGTATGTTCGTGTGTCTTAAAAGGTAGAAAGCATTTTTACATGCATTCAAGGTGGGCTTTCCTGAATGTAAAGTCCCAAACCAAATAAACACCTTGTTAATGTTGTCTTTTTCTGTTGCAGCCCCAGAGGAGATCAGCTCGGTTATCGGCGGTAAGGAGACAAGTCCGTGCCCTCGCCAATCCCATTTACATTAACACATATGATTATTGAGCATACAAAACAAAGTAGGCTGCTCAAAAGTCCTTAAACTGGCGTCAATACCCAGAAATGGTGTTGTATTACCTCTAAAGCGTCAAAGGACAGAACATAACTACATTTTCTAACTTTAAAGCTTAAATTGTGGCGGTGCAAAACTGTCAAACGTGTTATCTTCAAAAAGAAAGTTTGAAACTAACTTTAGAGCAAATACGTGGAGCCTTAGGTTGGTAGAAGTGTCCCGGAGAATAGAAATCGTCATATTACACGAATAAAACGGGATTTAAGAATCAATAGAAACATAAAACATTTTCACCTGTGTCGTAATGCAAAATCACGTACCTATAGCTGGCATAAGGTAGGCTCTTAGAAATATGCCATAAGTGTGAGTATTATGAAGCCTTTAGTTGCGTTTGTCTTGGAGGTAGGGGAACATTTTAAACCGCATCTTTGTCATCCAGTTAAAAGTGTGTCTTATGAAGGTACAAGTCCCCTTGTAATATGAGGCACGTGACTAAAAGACTCTAAAACAGCTATGATAACTTTTAGATGAAGTGTAGCTGCCTCTATAATCCTTTCTCTTTTTTTTTCTTTTTTTTTTTGCCCCACAGAAACCGGCCCCACCCAAGCCGGAACCAAAGCTGAAGAAGGCAGCAAAGGTAAGAAAGAAAGAAAAGAATAAAGTTGCGTCACAAAGTGGATGAAGAGATTGGTGGTGTTTCAGTATTTAGCCTGCAAATGGCTCCTTTCGGTGCCCCCTGTTTTTTTTTAACAGAAAGAAAAGGCTGTGAACGATAAGAAGGAGGACAAGAAGACCAAGAAGGCAAAGGAGAACGCCGAGGCAGAGGCCAACGAAGAAAACCACTCTGAGAACGGAGAGGCCAAGACCAACGAGGTGAACAGACCGGAAATGTCCTCGGCCTCAGAAGCTGGTCTTTTCGGACGCGACAGGAACGGGATTGACGTCTGTTCTTCTGCTTGATCCCACAGGTGGAGGCAGCCCCCGAGGAGGCCAAGGAGGAGGCCAAGTCCGAGTAGCACCACTGCCCAAGCTTCCTCCTCCTCTGCAACCATCTCCCCTCCAACCCCAACCCCAGCCCCACCCCAACCAACCAGCCAGCCCTCCCTCCCTAAGTCTCTCACATGGTTTCCCTCCAAGGCGTATTGTTAACAGAGGAATATTTTTATCAATGATTTTATAAGTATCCGTACAGATTTTTAGCACAAAAAGCAAAGCTGATTATGGAGCGCCTTGCAGATTTGCAGTGGTCATATCAAGTGTCTGCAAGCAAGATAAAAACACACTAAAATCTTTTTTAAATGGCATTTCATGATTGTTGAAGGCTTGTTTGGTGTAGAAAGCACGTCCCTGCCGGATTGGCTATGTTGTGAGTTGTGTATTACTGTGTTTTTTGCCCCCAACCCACCCCCCACCCCTTCCCGACTCTGCCCCATCCTTCTCTCTTTCTCCTCAGATTAGACCTTCCTCCCCCAACAGATCAGCCTTTATCCATGTTTTATTAACGGTTCGGCCATTTTAATGTGGGTGATTCTTTTAGACATCTAAATGTGCAGTGAGTTCCCTTTGCTTATGTCTCATGGTCTTGTTTCTTTCTTTTTTTTTTTTTTTTTTTTTTCATTGAAATTGTGTTTTAAACAACAAAAAAAAAAAAAAAAGGTGTTTAAAGCGTGTTGTCCATAAGAAAGAGGAAGACGAACATGTGAAACATTCCGGGAAAAGCGATTGCCTCCGACCCGTCTCCTAGACGACCCTGCGTATAGAACAGCTCCTGCTCCATCCAGGCTGTCATGTCAGCTTTTCTAAAAAAAAAAAAAATTCTCTTTTTTTTTCTTCTCCTTTTTGTTTTTTTTCCTTCCAACGATTGAATTTGGAATCCTTTCTCTGACAATTGCAGGTGTCTGGTCCCTCTCTTATGTTCTGAAATTCTCTTTAATAAAAAGGAGTCCTGGGAATTTTCCTCGAATCAGTGCTTGTGTCCTGTTTGCTTCTTGAGCGGGTTTGTAATTCTCGCCACATAAACTCCAGCACTATGTTTTGAAAAAGAAAAAAGTGTTTTTTTGTGAGCACCTCCAACCAAACTCAACTTATGCAACAATTCACATCTTTAACACCTGGTTCCCACTTCAGAAGCGACCATTCATTGTCTCAAAAATTCAAATTTATCGTAGCATAAAATCCAGTACTTAACCTAATTCTTCTGCAGTCATTAATATCCACGGGTGATGTTAAGTATCCCGATTGTCAACAGGAATGAATAGTGTTGTGTAGCATCAAGCTTAACAAAACATGCCTTTTCTGTAGTTTTTACTGCATACAAATGCAACAGCTCCTCATGAGTGTGCCACTGCCCGATACAGACTCATACCAAGGCATTGTTAGCCTACCTGCCTTATGCAGTTGTACAGTGGAATCTTCCTGAGTCTCCGGACTTACTGTACTGCAAGCCGAGGATTAATAACCTCATATCTATGATACATTTTTGTTGCTATAGAGGCACACGGCGAGGCCAAGACAGCCACAGGTTTCAGAAACACCTGTGACATTAGTCCAGCATTCCCCGATAAGGGAAAATGTCCCAGAATGGCATTTGCTTCTTCACCTTTCATCTGCTTTATTTCTTCTTGGTAGTTGCTGAAATGCTCTCGTAAAAGGACTAAAGGCCTCCAGTGAAGCCTTGTCTCTTGCAGCCTTTATATTAATTCAAGGAGCCCACAGTCGCGATCTTTCTCCTTTAGGCCTCACTAACTCACTATATTAAACTCTTCATGAACTCATGCATCGGTGCCATGACCCACATTCACCTCAACCCCAAGGCGAAAGATCACTGGCTTATTTAGTAACTCCACAAAGCTGCATGCATGCAGCCTTGCCAGAGAAGGAATGAGAAATTCTGCTAAGTAAGCACTATGAATAGGAAACTCTCTGGACTTCAAATGTGTGCATTTGCCTGGCAGTGAGATGTTTGTTGCATGCAAACATGCACAAGTTTACAAGTCAACAAGTCTCTTACTGTGAGTGAAAATTCACAAGGTCTCACATGTGTTGTTATGAAGTGAAAGTGACACATAATCCCCTTATGAAGAGAGCATTAAGGACTTGAGAGGTGCAGCTGACTGCAGCAGGCCGCTCTGTTGACAAGAGTGGCCTGCGTTCCTTTGACCGTGAATTACCGGCTGCGTTGTCCAGAGAACGTGACTCCACGCACGTTTTTGACATTTCTCCCGCTATTGTATGCAGCACATACAGCCCTTCTGACCTGCATTGTCATGGCCGAGCACCGGGCTCCATTTTGTCGATATTTCGTTGCATGCGGAGCGTTATTGCAGGTCGCGGCCGCTTGATGGCACCCTTGTCTCACATTCCCTCCAACGCTCCAGCCCTCCCGTGGAGCTTTTTAACCTTACATTTTATTAACAGATATTATAGAGATGGTATTATATTCCCCCGAGGGATATTTGTCTTTGAAGCACCGATAAAGGTGATAAGAGGACTTCTAAATGGGAAAAATAAGGCTTTCAGAACGTCTCCTATCTCCGCGTTCATTCATACTCCATCTCTCCTGCCCTTTAATCCTCTGTCAGTGTCATCTTTCGAATGCATTTACTTTTCATTTTAACGTGTTTGGTCCAACGAAGAGCAGATTATCAGACTGGGGTTATGAACCCAGCACCCACGGCTCTGTGTGAGAAACAGTCGATAAAGCGTAATGTTGTAAGGGGAACTAAAGGGAACACATTATTGATCAGGTAGAAAGTTTCAGATCTCGGCCGCGGTGGTATTCTCTTTCTGCACCACCTTCTTTCATCTATCCTTGTGATATTGCACAACTCCCACGCCCTCAGTGATCCGTCCATTCATCCTGTCTCCTGTGATCAGCCTCATTAACGACTTTGATACCAAGACGCAAACACGCGGATACGCAGCTCTCTCCTCGGGTAACAGGGCATCAGAGAGCTAATCAGCCAATATTTTACTGCCGAACTGGATGTTTGTCTTCATGCTTATCTGTCTCTCTGACCATCTGCCAGTCTGGCTGATTGTCTGCTGCTTATCCTAATTGCTGTCTAGTGTAAGCAATAGCAAAGGAGTTTTGCCCCAGCAGTGCATGAACCCCAGTGTCACTCTCATTCTGTCCTTCTGTGGGATCAGTTTTGTCAGTCCAACGAAACGATGTTAACCAAGATAGCCGTTTTCAGTGGTATTTTCTTTTCTTTTTTTTTTTTTAAATACGTCCTTATCTGTCACCCTGCGCGTTTCCAGCCCCTGTTAACCCCCCGCACTCGTCCATTCACGTCAACTGTCCACATCAGTCTGATCGAGGGCTGCGCCTGTTCGCACACACCCGCCTGTGTGCTTTGGTGTTTGTTTGTTTGTTTGTTTTTGCCATCACGGGGACCGAATTATGACAAGACACCAATGTGTGGGGACGTCCTGTTGATTTGGGGACCCATAGGTCCAAGGTGATTTTGGTGGATTAAGATTTGGATTTCGGTTTAGGGTTATACTTAGGTTATGGTTACGTTTAGAGTTAGAGTTTAGAGAACATTCTGTTTCGACGTTTAGTTGAATGTCCCCACAAATATATGAGACACACGTGTGTGCGCAAAGTGAGGTGGGGTGGGGTAGTTGGGGGTAATGCTCTGTGTAAAGAATGAAGATGACCTTTTACGAGGAAGTGATTTAAATCATGTCCTGTCGTCAGCAGATATCGCTGTGTGAATGTGGATAATTGTTGGGGGAAGAACGTCACACTTTTGCTCATGCGTAAAGCAAGTGCACGAACACCATACACGCACACAAGATGCCAACAGGTCCGTGGTCATAATTTAGTGTGAGAGAACGAGTCAAAATTGCCCCTCCAGACCCGTGGACCATGGTAGTGCTTGAAATGAGCAGATGTTTTGTGGCAAGGTTCTAATAATAACACAGCTCTGTGAGGATGTTGCTGTCTGGCTGTCTTAAACTGTTTGTATTACACTGTCTTGTTTATCTGCTAGACTGGCTGCACTCTATGGGGGTGGGAAGTAGAAGAGTGAATGGGAAGAGGCAGGATGAGAGCGCTTACAAGGAGGTGACGAAGAAGAGGGAGTTTGGGGGCAAAGAGGGAAGAGAGGAAGTGAGCCGGGGAGAAGAGCTGGATGTAGACGGGGATCTATTCTCTCTGTGCACACAGACAAGATGGAAATGAGTGGGCGTCTGTGACGTCAATCAGCATAGACACACACACACACAAACACAAGCACACACAGCGAGGCGCTGCTCTTCCAATCCCATGAAAATACATGCTTCACCGCCAACAGCAGCGGTGCCACAGATCATAGGGACAAACATCAGCACACACGCACACAAAAATAGCTATCCACTCAAGCAAATACACACGTGGGCTTCGGTCCAATCAGATCCGACCTGGCCCATGATTTCACACAATCACTTTTGTCATTCATTCACGCAGAAATCATTATCTTTATCAATCAGTTCATGAATTCATGTTTTACTGTGTGATGTGCAGTCACGTGAGAAAAGAAAGTGCCCCTTATCAAATTGTAAATCTTTGTGTATCAGGATGTACGACGAAATATCTGGTCCTTGCATGTTTTAAGTAGCCTGTAGGTAAATGCAACCTCAGATGAACAACAGCGCATGATATATGACGCCACGTCCCTATTCATTTAACATAGGCCCAGCCAAAACGCAGAAGCAGTGTGTGGAAAAAGTAAGTTTACTCTTACTGCTTCGAGTTCCTCCATAGATGAAGTTTTGTCAGCTCATTGGTCAGGAGTATTCAGGTGTGTTTTAACACAACACCAAGGAGGAAACACAACAGCATGGATCTTGGAAAAGCAATTGTCGTTGCCCATCAATCTGTGAAGGGTTATAAGACCATTTTCAAATAAATTTGGAGTCTATCATTCGACAGTGAGAAAAATTATTCAGTGGAAACATTCAAGATATAGCTCATTTTCCCTGAAGTGGATGTTTGAATAATGTCAGCCCAAGGTCACACCATGTAACACTCAGAGAAACTGCCAAAAAAAAATTTAAAAAAACTATGAGCTACATCTTAGACTGAATGTTTAAGTTCATAACAGTAGAATTTAGAGGGGTTGCAGTGAAAGCCCCTTCTCTCTAAAAAGAAGATGGCAGCACAGCTTAGGCTTGTAAAGTTGCATCTGAACAAACCAAAAGGCTTCTGGAAAAATGTTCCTTTGGAGAGATGAGACCAAAGTGGAGATCTTTGGTAATAAAACACAGCAGCATGTTTGGAGAAAACCAAACACAGCATATCAGCACAAACACCTCGTACCAACTGTCAAGCACGGTGGTGGAAGGCTGATGATTTGGGCTTGTTTTGCAACCACAGGACCTGGACACCTTGCAGTTATTGAGTCAACAATGGACTCTCCACTTTACCAAAGTATTCTTAACTGAAATTTGGTCATGGGACAGGACAATGATCCCAAACACAGCATCAAATCTTTAACAGATTGACTGAAAAAGAAAAGAGTCAATGTTCTGCAGTGATCCGCTCAGAGTCCAAACCTCAAATTGAAAGGCTGTGGTGGAACCTCAAAAGAGCCGATAAACAATTAGGCTACCCACAAACCTCCATGAACTGAAACATTGTAAAGAAGAGTGAGTCAAAACTGATGTTTTGGGACTAAACAAAATACTGTGCTGACTTTAAGAGACAAAAATGAGAATATTAACAGATTTCCCAGCATGCATTGTGAGAGGAACAACAATCCAGAATCTTTTTTTTTTTTTTTTTTGAGGCTGAAAAACATTTACAAGATGGAAACTGGCTGTGTGACTCAGACTCATGCCATATTAATGAAAACAGTGTTAACCTACTGAATCCAGTCCCTGCCCTACTCCTCTTCCGCCATAAACTCACACACACATCGGCCCTGAATTGAGCAGCTGCGGGATCCCTGTTTCATGCAGGATTTATACGTGACAGTATATCCCAAAACATGTGATGTGACAGCATTGAAAAAATTAGGTGTATTTCTTTATTTAACTTGAAATAGAAAAAAAAAAAGGCAGACCTTTTGCTCGTATTCTGATCAGTGAGTTATGTTTCACACCTTTTGGTGTACTTTTCCTCAGCACTGGAGAACAAAATCTCCGACACGAGGAAAATTCCAAAATTCAAAGTCGTTTTAAGTCAGGAGGCCTGTTATGGAAACATACAAATGACAGAGTAGAGAAAAGAAAAGAAAGTCAAACTCACTCAAGCAAAATCGTAGCAAGCCTTTATTACTTAGATCTCAGTTTTGACACCTGTATCAAGTTTGCCTTTAAAAAAAAATCCGTTTATCACCGGAAAAACTTTTCCAGAGGACAGTTGTCTCTTGAGTAAACACTGACTTGCTTGTCCGTGCTTTGGTGATATGCAGACTGGAACACTGTAATGTTCCTCTTGCTGTAAAACTACAACTTCCAACTCAATGACACAAATGCTGATGATAAACAGAAAGAGAACATATATTACCACACTTCTAAAGTATTTGCATTGTCTACCGCTTTCCTTCAGAAATGTTTTTTTCAGAACTTCAAGAAGTAATTATTTGACCAGTAATTGATTTAAATATCCTTATTTGTTTCATCTTTGTAATTATACACATTTTACCTCCACTCCTGCTTGGCTCTCAGCGTTATCATTGTCACATTTGCATAGGTTTAGGTGCGTGCTGGTGTGTTTGTGCTGGGTTGGATGTGTTGATAGATGTTTCTCTCACTATTACTTCATTGCTTTTACTGCTTTTAAGTGCCGCACAAATAAAGTTTGACTGATCAAGTCGAAGACTCAAACACACAAGGTATTCTGTGGTAAAATAAACCCAGATGTTTGATTCTGCCCTCCCTGCAGCACATTTCATTTGTCGCACAGGTTTCGTGTCTCAATCCCAATCTAAGATATCTTAATCGTATAACCCTTTGTTTTTAACAATATATTTTTAGCTGCATCTGTCGTGGTGTGCATATGCGGAACTGCCCTTTAAAACGACTACTTTTACTTTATTTTAGAGCGAAATGATGCACAAAATCAGTTGTCTCAGTAACAGGCTGTTTAAAGGTAAATTATTTGTAAACTAACACCAGCCAGCTGCATGTCCAGCTGTGCTGTCTGTCTCAGGAATCTGCCCAGTTCACGCTCCTATAAGCCTGCCCTATCCATCTGATTACTCACCTGTTATGTAAGCAGGAGTTTTTTGGTCACACGGCTAACTTTATGATCTATTGTGCTAATTTTGGTTTGTATAATTAACAAAGTGAGGTCTCAGTGACCCATGGGCTCCAGTATAGAACTGATACCTTAGAGACCAGTAGAAAGCCAGGACACAAAGACATCATTTTCTCTCACTATGATTTGCAGCAGTGTTAAATTTGGATTGTTGGAAGGTGAGACAAAATGGTATTCGTGCAATTTGAGCATGAATGTCGCACAGATTGCTTGACGTCATTTGATTGACAGCTCTGATTCCTCAAGGTTCTCTGATTCAAGCCTCTTGTGTGGCACGTATTTGGCAAGTTCGCCTTTAAGAAATCATCCATCCATGTCACAGAGTCGTGACGACACGCACATCCATCCAGAGAAATGAGATCCTATTTTTGAAACGCTCCTCTCTGCCTCCCCAATTTTGCTTTTAAGGATGAATTAGTGGATAAACTGAGAGTGCATTAATTTCAGCGTGCGGGGGTGGCGTGCGTGAGTTTCTAACGAGGGGAAACTGGGTGTTTGGATGTTGAGGGCAGCATTACCAGCCCATTGCCTTGCCAATTGCTCCATTTGTTTGAGTAAAACAAGCTTTTCTTGGCTGTTTTTCCTTTTTATCCTTGTGCACCCTCAGCTGGAAGAGGACTGAGTCATAGCAGTCAGCGAGGCAGTTGGGTGGGAGGCACACGGTGGGTGTGGGTGAGGAGAGGGGTTGGAGGATGTAGGTAGCAGAGGGTAAAGTGGGGGAGGGGGAGAGCTTGGAGTGAATGAAAAAGAAGTTATGAATGGTGAGTACTATGCACTCATTTTACTGCCTGGCGCTCCTCAGTTACAGAAACAGAAAATGTGTCTACAGAGGGACATAAAACCCTCACAAAGGATTATTGCTCATATCATTGATTATGTCTCTGCGCCCAGAAGTGTTATATTTGAAAAAAAAACAAGCGTGAAAGTTTGAATTAAAGTTTACTGTCCCCTTGTGATGCCATTTTATACTCACAGATCTTACATTAGACTGAGGATGATGGGCACGAGAGTTACAGAGAAATTAATTTCTGGAATATGATCGAGGGACGAAGGGCAATGAATTGGCTAGCAGTCATAATTATCTGAATTCACGCTTCAAACAGAGAAACATGTTTCATCTCTTAATCCACTCAGATCCGATGCAACACAAGTGTGCCTGCACAAATGTGTCGAGCGTGCCTGGGGTTTCAGCAGGATTAACCCACCGAATGAATAGTGCCCACAAGGTATGCAAAGATCGTGAAATCTGACATTTTGTTTTAGATCTGTCAAAACTGAGAATAGTCAGATATAATGCAAAGGCCGGAGCAGAAATAGAGAGAGGCAGATGTGTGGGTGATGTTCTCTTCTTGTCTCAGTGAGTTTGAAAATATTTGTCGAGGGTGGACGGGTGGGCAGGCCATTAGGAAAATTGATGCGCTTGCAGCTGTGTGTATGAGCATGCACTCGCATTTAAATGTGTGTGTGTGTGTGTGTGTGTGTGTGTGCGCTCCTGCTCTGACATCACTGCTGCCGTCACTGCAGCCACCTCTCAGTGACTCCCTTGTGACTGAAGGCCTGACAACCTCCCACGCTCTCCCCGTCAAAACTCCCCTGCTCCCGCTCCTCTTGCTTGGCTTTATCTTCCCCATTCGCATGCTTTCTATGTCTTCTCCTCAGCACTAAATTCCTCATCCATCCTTCTCTCTGTCCACAACCAACCCCTTTTCATTTCACCCACCGATTTTTTCTTTTTTACTTGTTTTCATCTCACTCCCCCTCGTTTGGTGTGTGGGTCTTCCCTGTGTTCCGTCATGCTCTCTGCGCCCACAGTGCTCCCTCCCGTGTCTCTATGGAAACCCTGAGTGGACACAAGTGCCTCAGAGGTCTGCGAGACACTGATACAGACCCTATTAGATCACACGCTCTCTTCCTCTGCCAAAGAGGAGTGTGCATGCAACCATGCGAACACCAGTGCAAGCCAATGCTAAATAGATACTACCATGGCAATGCCTCATCTCCCCTTGTGCATAACCTATAATCGGTATAAAGTGTTTGGAAAGGACGAAGGAGGAAGCTCCATTGTTTTATTACACCATGGATCTCCTCAATTACAAGGATGAAAAAAGGGACCACCTGATGCTGCCTCTGCATGTATATTCCCACCTGAAGCACTCATTCACTCACACACATACATACACTTTCCCCTCCTCTCCTTTCTGTCTCACACCACCCAAACCACATTCCCCTCACATTTACACATTGTTGAGCTTGCTGTATTGCGTATCCTGTGCGTCATCTGGGTCCAAGCACATCTGAAGGACAGGTGATTTGTGATAAGAGGCCTCACGCAGGCAGAATTTCACAGCTTTGGGCTACTCTCCTGGGTAACAGTGTGATTTGACGGTCACGCTTAAGTGGATCATTGCAGAGCTCAATCATGGGGAGGATGCGTAAGCTGTGCAGTGTGTCATTTTGGGGAATAGTGCAGTGGGAGGGAAGTGCATGTGCTTCGTACAAAATGCCAAGTTATATTGGAATTTTTTTCCCTCTTCAAAGTCAGGAATCGGCTGTTTGGGGGATAAAAAAAATCATCCTCTCTCACATCTTGAAGGTTTGTAAGGTTTCTCTTTTATTTTATCAAAATGTACATGAATGAACTACAACAAAGGACTACATTAAAGAAGACATCAAAATGGGCAGCAATAACAGGGGTCAAACAACTGAACACACACCCAACCCGTCCCTTGACCCACCCCAGTCACACCCACAGTGCAGTGAGATAAAGACATGCCAATGATGTCTCACATTTAGGCACTTGATTTCCTTACCGAACCATCTTTGGTCAAAGTTACTGTTGCGCGACTTTAAAAGGGTTTACTGAACGTGTTTCTTGTTGTTGTTGGTTAAATCAGAGAGCAGTCATGTCAGTTTAAACCTAATTCCTTCAGTTTGGACAGATCTGCATCTGCCGTATTTAGAGATGACCAAAAGATGGTTATGACCTGACCACGTCCACGGAGTAAACTTTAGCACTGAATAAAGTAACACCAGATGATACAATACTTCACATTGAAAGGACTTCACAAGGGAAAGGAATCAAGCACTACATCTTAACACAATTTACCTGAAAACAATGCATTGTATTTGCACACAATATACTGTAACCGATATGCTGTACAGTCTACACCAAAGGCATTGTTGTTGGCATTTTTCTTTAAGAGCTAACCAGTCTGTTTTATCTTGTTGAAAGTCTTGCAAAAATAGATCAATTTCTAATAAATTAAAAGCCTTTCCTTCGACTTTAAATGGGATCTATTTAGCTACTCATGCATTTTATTTTTAACTTTGTGTGCATACAGTATTACATGTTTGGTTGCATGTTTGCATGTGTGTGAGCATATGTGTTGTGCATATGTTTTATGTGTGTGTGTGTGTTTTGATGAAAATATTGTACACACATCGTGTCCCACGGTATTATTATCTTCTTTTTTTTTTAGAATACACCTCCATCTGTAGAGGAGTAACAAAGTTACATGAAACTGTTTGAGAAGCATAGTGTTCACACAGTATTTGGCAGTGAGAAAACAGTCCTAATGTATCCATGCACAACATCAACCACAGGCAAGGTCCACATTCTGAACAAACCCATTAAGAACAACACAGTAAGAACATGAAAAGAGTGTACAAGAATTTAAGAACCTGGAAGTGTGTGTATGTGTGTGTGTGTGTGTGTGTGTGTGTGTGTGTGTGTGTGTGTGTGTGTGTGTGTGTGTGTGTGTGTGTGTGTGTATGCGTGTCTGTGTCTGTGTGTGTGAATGTCAACAGCACAGTTGGTTTCCCAGGGAGACCAAAGGCCTATGACTCATGCAGTGCATACAGCATTTTCTGGATTTTGAACAATATCGGAAGAATTATTATTTTCCCACAAAGCCCAGATAATTACATATAATCATGTTAGGACCTTATAGAGTACCCAGGGAGTTTACTGTAAAAACCCACTCAATCCCACCCCCACAGGTCTATTATAGACCAAACAGTTTATCCCTGGATTATAGTTTCCATTCTCCCGATCTTCCTTCGCAGTAAACAAAATCCCCTTGATCAGTTGTGGGTTTTGTGTGCATTGTATGCTCATGGGGGTCTCAGACTAGTCCCGTCTGTGGGTGCAGGTGTAAAGGGTAAGGTTGGTACAGCAGAGTGGATCCCCCTTGTGGTATGTAGTAGCTGCAGTAGCTGGGTTCTGCTAGATAGGGGGCACTGTGCTCAGCAAGGTACGGGGCAGGCTGGTAGAAGCATGTCACATGGTCTGTGTTAGGTATGATGTTCTGTTCACCAAGAACCTTCAATGCCAACACTGTGATCATGTTTAGTGTTTGACGCCTCTCGTGCCCCATCAGACACACCGTGCTGTCATCTATCACGCGCCGCAGTGTCATCAGGTACTGGTACTTGCTTCTCTCCTCACCGATGAAGTGGTTCTTCAAGTAGGACAGGATCTTCCTCTGTTGCTCCTGCACATCTGGGAAATCGATGAAAAAGCGTGAGCACATGTAGCGCTCCAGCGTCTTTATCTGAGTCTCGCTGGCAGGTCGGTAGTCCCTGACCAGCAAGTTGCTGTATTTCAACAAGCCACCTCCTCGAATCTCCTCAGGGTTTCTGGTAGCGATTAGACGATAGCGCAGGTGGTCCATGGCAGCCTCAAAGTCACCATACATGCTCTCTGCCAGGACCTCGACAGCAGGGACTGAGTCAGATGCCAAAGGAGCACTGCAGTCTTCAGACATGTCTGTTGTTACCTTAGGGGGCTCTTTGTTCTCAGGCACAGAAGTGGATGCTTCGATGGCTTTTGGAGAGGCAGATTCCCCGAAGCCTCCAGACTGAGAGTGAGGCAACACATGCGAGTTAGAGCTTGGGATTGTGATTGTGATTGGAAAAGTGACAGGCTCAGCATCCTGAGGCAACGAGGAGATATAATCGTGTTCCTTTTTATCCTCCAACTCCAAAGGAGAAACCCCTGAGTGAAGGGAGGGCTGTTGAATCTGTTCATCACTCTCTGCATTCAGTATCACAGACTCCAGGTCTGAAGATACCTGAGGTACAATGTCCTCAGACTCCACGGGTGGAGTGAGGCAGAGGAGGGGAGGGCTGAGGCAGGGGGAAGGTGGGGTTAGACAGACTGGAGGAGGGCTGAGGCTGAGCATTGGAGGGGTTAGGTAAGGAGGTGAGCTAAGGCAGGACGAGGTCGGACTGAAACTTAGAGGTGGAGAGCTAAAACTGGTAGTCGGACTCATGGTGTTTAACATCAGAGATGGAGGTGTTACACATGGTGGCGGGCTGAGACTGGGGGGTGAGGGAGTGAAGCATGGAGGGGAGAGACTGAGAACAGGAGGGTTGAGAGAGGATGCAGGAGGGGTGCCAGAGTCAGAAGAGAGGGGTGGACTAAGTTCTGCTTCTTGTGGACTGATGTTTGTCTGATTCATGTTAATCGTTTTGGTCCTTTCTTCTGCTCCAACTTCACCTTCGTCTGTAGGATGTCCAGGTTCTGGGCTGTTGGAGCTGGATGTGTCGTTGCATGAAACTAATGTTTCCACTGAGTCGAGAGGCCCTGATTGTTTGAGGTCGGAGACAGTTTCTCTCAAGGAGGACTGGCTTTGCTCATCAAAAACAGCATGTGTGTTTACCGTCTCGTTTAGGCTCATTTCACACGAACTCTCAGTGATTATCTGAGAGGAAGATGGCTCTTGAGGTAACACAGACTTGGGATCCACAGCTGATGCAGAGATTATATCAGGGGCTAAACCACAGGCTGAGGTAATGTCAGGGTTTGAAGATAGGTTATTGGAAGGGTTAGGCTCAAGCCCAGTCGTTGGGATATTTGAAGGGCACGAACTAGAAACTGTTGACTGCAGGTTAAAGGCTGTGTTAGATTCAGGTGTGTGGAATAGGTTTGACTCTAAACAGGGCTCATTGACAATATCACTTTCAGAAACTTGGCTGGGGTAAGGATTGGAGGGAGCCTTTCTACACATCCTCCGGGGGGGTTTAGGAGATGAGTGTTTGAGCACCACCATGTGAGACAGTCTCTCTGAGATCTTACCAGACTGAGGAGAGGAGGTCTTTTTGTCAGAAGCAAGGCTAGGTGGTGCAGGTAGAATATCCTGAGTATCTGGAGGGCTGACGGCATCATGTGTGTTTGCGGCTTTCTCTGAGTTATCGGTGGGATGTGTGCTGCAAATCTCCAGTGTATCCTCAGTGTCAGCAGGCTGTGTGCTGCTAAGTGTAATAGTGTAAGAGGTGGAGCAGGAACAATCAATACTCTGTGTGTCTTCTCCATGTTTCTCCTCTAATGCTGAAATCTCCTCTGTGGTTTCACTCATTTCTGCATCATTTTGCCTCTCTGCTTTAATCTCCTCACTGTTCTCTGTTTCCAATTTTCTTTCATCTTCCAACTGAGTCTCTATCTTTGCAAATGAGGACGTGCTAGCGTCTGGAGCAGACACGTGTAGAGTTTTATCTGCCTCATTGCTTCTGTGATCCTCCCTGAAACACTCAGATAAGTTTGGTTTATCAGAGTTCTCTGTACTGTGAGGCTCCTCTGAAGGGTTTAGACTCTCTGCCTGGGCTTTTTGTGAGGTGTCGGGCTTATCAGAATGTCCCATCTGCCCTGTGAGTTCTCTCCGTTCATCAGGCGGTTTTGTATGGCTAACGTGTTCTTTCTGAACAGAGAGTTCTTTTTGATTTGAATGTGCTGGATGTTGGCCATCACAGGGCTTAATTTGCTCTGACTGTTCTACACTCACTGAGGAGTTAGATTTGTCTAAGAGCTCTGGCTCGTGTCTGAGTTCAGTCTGAGCTGGGGGCTCAGCTTCCTCGCTGGTTTGTTTCTTTTCTGACAAAACATTTAAAGATGTCTGGTCTGTCTCATCTGATTTTTCTTTATGCTCACACACTTCTTCCACTTCTCCTAATGTTTTCTCTGGGTTTGTCTGTTCAATTTGTTGTGAGAATTCGGTCTGAGACTCTTTTTCAAGTACTTTATCTCTATTTTGTGTCCGACTGATCTGAGCATTTTTTTCATTCGATAAGTCTCTACCTGTGGACTTATTATTTTGAGCTGTGGTTTGATTGAGCACTGAGGGAGAGGATTCATTCGGACTTTCTGTGGGCTGGTCCTTAAGATTAACAGTACTCATTTTGCGCTGTGAGTCCTGCTGCATGTAGGACTCTAGTAGACGGTCCAGAATGATCTGGAAAGAGTCCACACTGAACTCAAACTGCCGCCTTAGCACGCTAACAAATTTGAGCTCCAGGTTTTTGCCGCTGTTGTTTGACAGGGAGATCAGGCTCCAACGGTCATGTTCATTGAAGACTTTAACCATTTTCTGAACATAGGCTTCCTTCATAGTTGCACTGCTGATCCGCTCTCTGTTGACTCCGGCAGGCAGGCAGTCCAGCAAGCAGCCAAGCACAGATTCTTTGATCACCTGTGGGGACAAGAGGTCAACAGCATGACGGCTACAGCTAATGACAGTGATCTGAGTGCAGCTTTGCTTGTATTTCTAAAGTGAATATCGTGGTGCTGCTATGGTTTTATGTGTCTGTATGATGATATTATGCTATTAAAAGCACCAGAAGCCTTATCGTACAATATTCTACAATGATGATTAGGACTGGAGCATTATCATTATCTATATTGCACCAGGAAAATCACTTTACTCACTTTAGATATAGTAAATATTCAGCACAGCAGAGTACAGAGTCTAACGAGCACCTGGTGTTTAAGGATAGCAAAACAGAATGAATGTTTGCCAAATGCAGAGGACTGAACCCCATTTCTCAACCCGTTTAACCATGAACTGCTCCCAGTTCTACCAAAGCACTGTAAAAATAAATTGTACCTGGAACTCCTCTTGGGTGGGCAACTCCACTCCAAAGATGATGTCCAGGTCCTTGTAGCTCGTTCCGTTATCTCGAACAAGGACATGGCTGGCTGTGGAGCCATTCAGACGAACATCTCGGACTGTGATTCCCTGCTTCTGCAGCCTGGCCCGCACTGCTATGATGATGTCACGAGGACGCAGCTCCAGTGTTGGAAAGTTCCCACGGCCGTGGATAGGAACCACTTCCGATAGAACCTGATGGAGGACCTCCACCTGCTCAGTGTTTAGGCTGTGAAACCGCTGACTGGATTTCTTTTCAGACATGCTGCTGCCCTGAGGGGATGGAGGAGGGAGACAGTAAGAGTTTAATAAAAACCCTATCAAAATGTGATACATATTAAACTCTCTCACGCTGGCCGTTTGTCACACACACACACACACACACACACACACTTAGCACTCAGTCACCCTCAGATGCACGCTCCCCGCCAGTCTGCAAGTCACAGCTTGGCTGACAGCTTTTCCACAATGCTAATGTAACTGCTGTGTTGACAAGCTGACACATGGAGCAATCCACGTAAATGTGCTTTGCATAAATATTCCTCTCCTGCCCAACTACAACAAATTAAGGGAAGGTGTTTGGAGTCTGAAATACTGAAGAATTTACCACCCACAACTCATACCACATGAATTAGTCACTTCTTAACCATAGCAGTATTACATCTAGTTCTGATCTCTTCAAAACATTAAAAGAACAAGAAGAAAAAAAGCACTATACTATTCAACTGTTGTATTGTAAGACAACAGCAATACATGTAAAGTCAGACTAAATCTTTGTTTATTATTATTTTTTTACACCAGAGGAGCAAGGGTTAAGCTGAATGAGTCATCACCAACAGACTGCATTAATCACACCAACGTCACTAATTAAAGACACACATCTGTTTTTGTGTCCGTGCGTGCGGCACATGATGTGTGTGCGTTACAAACAGTGGCACACGTTCAAGCGAGTGCTGGAAAGCTTTAGTGTAGCGCCTGTGAAAATTGAAAAATTAATTGGAACAAAGTGGAAAGTTAATATCAGTCAATTAGTTGTTGTTTTTTTTTTTGGTTCGTCTTTCGTGTGCAGAACACACACAGCCCCTGAATCCCCACAAACTAGGTACATTATTTCAATGAGCCACAGTATTTGACTACCAAGTACATCCGAAGAGCCTCCGTTATGATTGAGCGTGTGATTGTGTGCGCCTGTCGAAGCGTCTCAGGCAGTGAGCCCTCGTGTTTGAGAAAGCAACTGCGGTTCATACCAGCCCATTATGATCTATTGTGTGCTTTAATCAATAGTTGTCACTCAGTGCTACAGCTGAGTGCTGCTGATTGCCATGATTTTTCAATACTAGCAGGCTAAACACAGGGATACTAATGAGCTGTAATGGGATGCTTTCCAGTATCAGTTTGGCAGACATCAGAGGGTCACAGTCAGTTGCAAACACAAACAATTTATTACAGGGAGTGTTTAGATGTCCTCTAATATATCAACCAACTCTTTACTCTGTAGGTTAACGATACTAAAGACAATCCTAGCTGATCCTTTAAAAAGAAAGTAAGCCTGCTTACCAGCGAACAAACAAGTTGTGAGACAACAAAGAGCTCCCGAAAGACTGCTGTGAACAAGACATCAGCATCCCACTTCAGCCTCAAGTTGCAGAATTATCGCACCTCCAGAGGCATCGAACAGAGCTCCAGGAGCTGACACCGATCGTATACACAATGAAACAATGTGCTGAGGAGACGAAGAGGCACTGCGGGACTGTTTTTCAACTGGCCCCCGTCTCCTCCCCTCCCCTCCCCTTTCGCACTCTTCTGCAAACTTGCAGGCTGAGTGACTCATCCAGGCGTATCGGCTCAGCTAATCTATGGCCACTGAAAACCCAACAAATCTGAAGCTCACATAATACCACATGTGAACCGTACACAAACAAATGATGCTCTTTGAGCTTAGCTTGCTGTGTTACAAGCACAGAGGTAAACAAGCAGTCCTGGCCTGGGTGTTAAAAAGGGGAGAGAAAAAAAAAAAAAAAAAAAAAACACCCTAACCAGTGTAGCTGTCCATTTCCTTGACTTTTTCCTTTTTTTCTAAAAACAAATAAGAGATATATTGAGTACTTTTGAATACATTCGCTTCTTTTCTTCGCACTTTCCCTTCAAGTGACCAAATATAACCCACAAATTCGAACACAGATGTCAACAACTCAGCATCCATCGTGTTACCACACAACAGTACATGAGGTTGAAATGTTTCTCTACAAAACATAGATTTCTACAGCAAAGCTGCTCCCATTTGTTCACATGAACTAACAAACCTACTGGATATAATAGTTGAGTCCATCATTATTCAAAATGAACTGGAAACGAGCCCGAGTCCTGCTGTGTTACCATCTGCCCTGCTGGTCTTCGCGTTAATCCCCTTATTACGCACTTATTTACACCTGAGGTGCCAGGTGGAGGCAATTAACTGCAATTAAGAGGCAGGCAGCCGAAAGGGCACTAAAATGCCACCTCTCTCTACCAGAATTAGAAAACATAGGCTTAACAGGGCTGAAGGGGGGTTCTTACCTGTTGCTGTGACATTCGAGGGAGCGACAGGCTCCTGGCTTGGAAGCAAAACTAAACCTGGAGTATCCACCGAGCTACAGGTTCGGAGAGTTCGCGTGTCTTGAATGAGGTTTTTTTTTTTTCTCCCTTTCAAGTCCCTACTCACTCCGCTCAGACCGGGCGCTGTCCAGAAGGCGCGTGGTGCTGAAATGAAGAGTGAAACGAGTCCTCACGCTCTTGTTTTCTCCCTCGGCCGCCCGGAGCGTAACGCAGTTTCCATAGCGACCTGCCGTCACTCAGTTATGACTAGGGAGTGTGTATGTGTGTGTGTGTGTGTGTGTGTGTGTGTGTGTGTGTGTGTGTGTGTGTGTGTGTGTGTGTGCGCTCACAACAATGATGGTGGAGTTGGGGTGGTGGGAAAGAGGGCGTTAACAAGTGTCAGGGGTAATTTGTGTGATAGCCTAACCCTATGCTTAGAAAAATAAGTTTATAAGCTACAGGACACGACACGCGCTTAACGGATATCAGACTTGGGCTTATCGTCACTTTTGTTTGCCATACAGCTTGTGACGACAAAATCCAACCTCACTGATCCCCTAAATATTGAGCCAAATACTTTTAGCAAAGAGACCGCCACAGAGGACCCTAGCGGCTTTTGACCATGTGGCGTAGGCTGGAGGATATTTTTCAAACGCCAACCCCCCACTCCCACCACGGAAACATCATTATATCTAATGCAGTGTCCATCATATACAGTATGAGTCATCCCCCTCTTCCCAGCCGTTAATCCCACCCCAACCAAGCCTTCCCTGACGGGCCGGTGCACGTACACACTGGAACCTTTTTCTATCTTAGCATTGATCCTTTTTACCCTCATGTTGTAATTTATTGTCCCACGTCTTACCGCTCACTAATTCCTCTTTATGAATCCGTCTGTGTTGGCTCTTAAACGAGTCTGCTCGTGACTAGTTTAAATAAGAAGTTACATTATTGTCTGTGTGTGTATACGTAGAGAGAGGGAGGGGGTGAAAACGTTATGGCGTACACACAAACACACACCGAGTGGCTTTGCAGAAAAGGTCAATTTACTCCCTCACAAAAAAAAAGCACAAATGACGTCACTAGACATGTACCCCAACCTACCGATACCGGGTAGAAACTATTTTTAGCCAGGATGGAACTTGTCTCGCTTTCGACACGCGCGTCCACTTCTCGAACAGTCGTGACGTATTGCGCGCGAGCACACCAGGCGAAATCGTGATCGTGTGTGACGCCGGTGAAAGGTTGTCAGCACTACTAGCGATTTTATTCAAAGATAAAGATAAATCAAGATAGTTCACACACATATCATTTTCTAGCAATACTGGGTCCAGTCAGTTTTACTGTGATCATGTATGAACCTCAGTGACACGTAGCATATCACACATGAGCCTATCTTTGTAGGTTATTGATTATTAGCTCATCATGCATTAACCAGCTTATATGATCCAATTTCACCCAATTCTTGTTCACTATGAAGGAAAATTCGCGAAGACTCAGCACCGGCTCAGCTTCACTATTGTGCGCATGCGTGCTCCGAAGAAGCTTCATTTCAACACTTTTTTAATTATCCCGTCATTTTATTTTCATAACTGAATACTTTTTTGATATAATTAACGAGATATTACGAAAAAAACTACAACATACTTATTCTAACAGTAACACAAACCACTTTGCTTTTCTGAAATTAAGCAAAAGCGGAAGTACGTAGAACAGATTCCTCTTGCTCTCTACGTTGGCGAAGATAACCCCCCCAAAAAATCAAAACAAATAGTGTTTGGCGAGTTTTTTTCAAATTCTGCTTTGCTTTTGTAGATAGTCAAACTTGTCCAAAGGAGAGGCCTCCATCATGTCGAAAATGGAGAGTATCCTTTATTGTGTACTTTGACATTTACAACGGAAGACACAGCTGGCTTGCAGCAACCGTTGCTAGTCATAAGCTGTTTGGTTACTAGCTAGCAGTGGCGTGCCCGTAACGTCTGCCTCATTGATGAGGGAAAACAGTGACAGCTGTCTGGCTCACCTGATACATTTAATGACTGGTTAATCTTTTACTAGTGTCCGAAATCGTTGGTTTCTTGTCTGCTTTGACTCAGACTGAATTAGCTAAATGTTCTGGTGTGCCTCAGAGAAATCCTGTTCCCTGTAATTTTGATATGTTGCCAATTCTAATATAAACCGTCCCTTGACGAGCCTTGCCAGAGCACTTGTTCAACCTAAAGTTTGCAGCCAAGGAGCTGCAGCGAAACTCTAAAAAATGTGTCAAAGAGGAAAAAGCAGAAAAAACGAAAGTGAAGCAGGTTGGTCTGACAAGTTGCGGTGTGATCGGAGGCCAGGCAAGCTACATCATGTGTGTTTCTGCCTCTTTGTTTCTCAGGCTATCCAGAAAGGTAATATGGAGGCAGCTAGGATCCATGCAGAAAACGCCATACGTCAGAAGCATCAGTCCATTAACTTCTTGAGGATGAGTGCCCGTGTGGATGCTGTGGCTTCTAGGGTCCAGACCGCTGTCACTATGAACCAGGTCATGTCTTTTTCAGTGTGTTGTGTACAGCAGATAAACAAAGACCAGTGTACCTGACTTTTTTTTTTTTTTTTTTTTTTTTACCAAAGTCACACATTCATTTTTCAAGGTAGAAATAATTGGAAGCCATTGTCAGGTTTCCTATATTATATCTCAAGCCAGGTCCGTCATGTAAGTATGTCGCATATAATTATGCTTTGGGCACTCTTTTAGATTCTAATTGGAGAAAGATGTAATTAGGGGGCAAGAGCTGGGATGGATTTGATCTCAGGTCATTGAACCTCATTGTCAGGGACTTAACTTGTGACCTCAAGCTCAAAAGTCATTGGTTTTTAACGAAACTGCTTCCTTCGTGGACATCTTAAGATTTGCAGCCTGCGGTTCTGAAACAGAGGTAGAAATGATATGACTTTTACATAGAAGTAGTTCTAATGGTCTGAATGTATGGCTTTTTTTTTTCCATGTCGTCAGTCATCTATTTCATCAAATAGTTGTTGAAAAATGATTAACTCTAGCATCTACAATCGATATAGGTCCGATTCTTTATTTTCTTTTTCCCTTCTTACTCTTAATTTACCATGCGTTTACGGTTGTTTTCTTTTTTTTTTTAAATGTTTTTATGTAAAAAATCAAATCTTACCCCCAGAAAAAGCTGCAGTGCTCAACCACTTCGCTGTCTACTAAAAGGTCTCACAAACAAACACGGAGACACCAGTTACCAATGAAGTCATTAGATGAGCTTCAGAGCGTATGCTGTTAACTTGGCCCTCGTGTGACAGAGGCGGCCTCTTTTCATATTGCTGTAGTTGAAGTTCTCTGTAGGACAGGTGCCATTTCAGAGAGTTGAACTTGATAACGTGGGCAGAAATGTTTGAAGGACGTGAGGTTGTATCACTGAAAACCACCTGCAAGCACCTCTGCATGTCGCTATCTGTCTCATTAAACCTTAACGCAAGGGCATTAATAACAAAATCTTTCACTAAAGCTTATGGCTTATTCGACTAAGACTAGGTTCATTTTTACAAGATTAATTCTTAATCCTCGACCTATTAGGGAGGCTTTTAGGATGAGAGATGGGAATGACAAACTGTGTTTAAAGAGTTAAGGTGACACCTAGTGGAAATAAGAGGACATAGCACTTCAAGCTTTTGCCATGTCAAAAGCCATTTAACTTCATGATTTTATGTACATATCCTCTGTTTCTTAACCTCAAAAACAACAACAAAAAGAAGTCAAATTAAACGTTGTTAGTTTTTGAACTATGTATTTATTGCACCTCCTCCCCAGGTCTCTAAATCCATGTCTGGAGTGGTCAAGTCCATGGATTCTACACTGAAAAGCATGAACTTAGAGAAGGTAGAAAGAAGGACAGCATTTTTCCATAAGCAATACGCAACACCTGGGAGTGTGTCATCATCATCATCATCATCATCATCATCATCTTCTTCTTCTTTCTGCCAGATATCTGCACTGATGGACAAGTTTGAAAACCAGTTTGAGACTCTTGACGTGCAGACGGCTCAGATGGAAGACACGATGAGCAGCACCACCACTCTGACGACACCTCAGGTAACAAACGCCGTTTCCCCCTCAGGTCTGAGAAATGTTTCCGCCGTCGTTTCCCTTGACGGAATTCTCTTTAAATTCTTATTTGATCGTTTTGTTCCCAGAATGAAGTGGATACACTGTTGCATGAAATGGCCGATGAAGCAGGGTAAGAAAAACATAACAAAGAAAAACATAAGTAAAGGAGAAACTAGTGCATAAAGCTTCATTTAACGTAACAAAGTCAAGGTTCTCACAGCTTCTACCGTCTACAAGGCTGCTTTGAAGATGTGAGGTCAAGGTGACTTTTCTTTTCTTTTTTTTTTCTCTTCATTTTGTTTTTTTCTGATAAAACTTTTTCCATGTTTTTATCTCACTTTTATCAAGGCTGGATCTTAACCTGGAACTTCCTCCGGGCCAGACAACCTCGCTGGCTTCATCTGTGGCATCATCGGAGCAGGTAACAAACAAACACCTCAGCTGAGTTGAAAAGTAGCTACTCCTGAGAAATCTTGGTTGTTATTTAAAAAAAAAAAAAAAGGATTCCTCTCGACAGAGGATTGGTTGTACGATACTCACAGAGAGGCGGAGTCTTTCTGAGGTAAAGATGGGGAATTTCACCAATCTGTGAAAGTCTGTGTCAACCAACAGTTCATCAATGATGCACAAACCCCGTCTCCAGAAAAGTTGAGGAGTTTTCTGAAGTGCGTTAAATACGTGATACGGTCCAGCGAAATGTTACAGCATCTTCATTGATGAACAGAATTGTATTTAGAAAATATGAACAAATTTCAAATTTGATGTCAGCAAGGTACTCAAAGGTTACGAAAGGAGTCAAAGAAAGACAGAGAAGTTTATGGAATAAAGGAGTAACACCCTTTTTGTTGAAGATTCTACGAAAAGCAGCTTAACTGATAACAGGTAAAGGTGCCAGGATTGGGTATAAAAGGAGCGTCCCCCCCCAAAGGCTTCGTCTTTCTAAGCAAGGATGTGTCGTAGCCGCAAGTTGCCAGGCAGTTTGGTCTTTTGACATCTACAGAACAAAACATTGTAAAAAAGACCCTTAGAGTTTAGGGAAACCTCGGTGTGTATCTTGGTGACCTGTGAGGCACGGTGGGAGAAACCGTCACGCCACGTGGGCTCTGGAGTGTCTTTGGAAAACAGTTTTCACTCAACGTGGTCCACCTCTGCATCCAGAAACATAACCTGAAACTACTAAGAGAGAGAGATTTATATCAACTCAGTGCAGAAACACCACCGAGCTCTTTGGACACGGACTCCTCTCAGGTGGACAGAAAGACAGTGAACCCGTGTTCTGTGGTCAGATGAGTCCACGGTTCAGGTGTTTTTGGAAATAACCGAAGTCCTGGTTCTACATGCCAAAGATGAGAAAAACCACACAGGGCAGAGAGTGCATCGGTGTATGTGCGAAGCGGCCATTGATGCAGCGGTGTATCATGCACTTTGGAGAGACGTATACGACCATAAAGGCAACATCTTTTCCTGGAAACCAAGTAGGGATTTCAACAGGCCAGTACCAGACCTCATTCTGCATGACATCCAGCTGTGTGGCTTGGCCTGCCTGCAGTCCAGATGTGCCTCCTGTTGAAAATAGCATGTGCAATATGAGGTGAATCAGAAAACTGCCACCACAGACTGTTGACTGACTCAGACTTAAATATTGTATTCAGCAAGAATGGACACAGATTCCTCTGAAAAAGTGCAACAGTCCGTATCTGCAGTTCCTAAACCAGTCAAAAGGACGCCGGTAGAACTCACTGGTAAACCCCGTCTCAGCTTTTTTTTTTTAATGCGTTTCTGGTTTCAAGATTTTAGGAGGGGGTTTGTGAAGTTGCAACAAATTTGGGGCTCCATATGATATAAAAATGTTGACACATCTGTCGCATTCTAGACCGTCCAAACTAGACTGTTTAAAGATGCTCTACCCCTCATCAGTACCTCTGTGCTCGATCAGATCAGCGCATTTCTATCAACTGGCTGCGCAACATTAGCCTCTAAGTTAGCTGGAACCAGTGGTGGAAAAGCCCTCTCTTGAACGTGATGTTTAGACTATTTTAAGACCTATAATCTAACCTTCCGTTAATCCCTAAAATCCTTAAAAGAGAATATGGTTTAATAAAGAAATATTTGCCCATTTTTAAGTGTTTAGCCAATTTTGGCGAGACAACTGCGATATCAGTTTAGCTTAGTTTTTTAAGTGTCCAGTTCCTCTGCTGAGGAACAAACTGTCAGACCCCCTCTCTGCTTTTATAGCTTTAAAACTCCTCAGCTTCTTTTTTTCGAGAGCTTCTACTTACCTCCCAGATCTTTCTGTGAACTCCACGTTTCATTTCAATATCCTCGTATGTGTCTCGTATACTTTGAACCTTTTTCCTGTTCGTTAAACTTTTTCCAGTATTTTCCTGCTGTTTTCACATCAGTTCTTGAATCCTTTGCCTTTGCTCTGTTTGGCCCTTTGGGTTGCTCGTCCGTTGGAAGTGCGCCGCAGAAATGAAGCTAAGTTTGAGGCTTTTTGCAGTGACGAGTGCTGCCTCGGGCTTTTCTTAAGCCGACTTTAAACGTTAACTAATCCCGTAAGGATTTTCTGTGATTTTTGCAAGTTAACAGTCCCTAATCTTTCAATGAAAGAAAAGTCTGTGGAATTTAAAAACACGGCCTCTCTTTAAGCTCACAAAAACCTCCCGTTTCATCTCGCAGCATTCACTGTTTTCTTTGTCTGATTTCATTCGACTGGAGTTTTGGACATATTCTAATCCCTGGCTGTGCCGTCGGAGGGCTTGATTTTCTCTCTGTTGGTGGTTATGTGATTTCCCTGGTTTGTGTGTGTTTGGCTTGTCAACAGGATGAGCTCTCCCAGAGGCTGTCCAGGCTGCGGGGCCAAGTGTCCTAACGGCTCGGAGGACCAAGGGAGGCTGAGAGAAACCGGGGGAGGAGCAGTGAAAAGAGTGAAATAAAAGGAGAACAAAATCAAAAAATAATAGCGCGATGTGCCTGCACACTTTGTGCGCTCGGTGTTCTGGCTTTGAGTGAAATACTGGAGACCAGGGGATCGCTGTACGACGGGATGGAGACAGTCCTGCTTCTGACTGCATCGCTCCATAATAACCTTCATTTGCCGATTAAACACCTTCACTTTATGATTCAGTAGCCCGGCAACCGCACGCCACTCTGCTGACATGTGTATTTATGATGCTTCACCAGTAAGTGTGACGTGTACTACAGCTAATACCTCATTCTAAAAGAGTTGAGAAGTATTTATTGAATGCAAAGACCCACGTATGTATTTATTTATTTATCCGTGTACTCACATTTATTTATTGACTGACTGGCATGTTTTACCTGTATCGTGTCTCATGCATGAGAGGATATCCGGTTGCAACCAGACCTCTTTTTTTTTTTTTTTTTTTCGTTTAAACCTTTTTGTCTTTTCATCTTAGAGTGTGTTTTGAAGACATCGCGCTGATTCTCTTCGTGAGGCAGCAGCCACTCGAGCCGCTCGCTGCATGCTTACACGCGGGGAGAGAAAGCCATTAAAGAAAGTTTTGACTAAGTTGTGCCCGTTTTGTTTTTATCCTCCTTTTTCTTAATACTATTTTGCAGTTGCGACTTGGTTGAAGTTTGCGTCTCAGCCCCATGTCGCTCCGTCCCTCCTTTTTTTTTTGTTGTGCCCCTCCCCTTTCTCTCCTCCAACAGGGAACAGATGAGGGGTCAAAGGTGTCACCTGTAGAGGAAGTGGCCTTCTGCCACTCGCATGCCAGTGCCTCATTACACACACACACACATACACACACACAGAGAGTTCAACATGTCCTGGGGGAGGAGAGAGTGAGGGGGGGGGGGGTCTCAGCTGGGAGCCATTACAGGTGCTGTGTCTAAGCACACACAAGTATCTATACATGAGCACGCTGGCAGCCCTGTGGATGATGGGAGCTCTTCAGAGTGACGCCCCGCCACCTCTGACCCTTTTTGTGTCCGTCCCAATCATCATCAGCACACACTTAACTGCATCCACAATCATCATCAGCGGCCCCCAGACTGACACAAGTCTCTCTTTTGCTCATAACCAGGCGCTTTGATGAGTGCGTTGTCTGCCGTGTGTTGGAGCACGCACACGCCTTGAGTTGTTATTTGCAGCTGACCCCAGCCATCCAACAGCTGTCAGTCATTTTACGCCCCGGAGTTGAATCATCTCAAATTAAAATTCCACATCCCCCCTTTTTACCGTAGAAGCCACAATATCTATTTGATGCATTTTTTTAAGAATATTTTCTAAATTTATTTTTAACCCATAGTGGCCATCTCCTCGTGTTTCAGCATGATTAAAGCCGGGAGAGAGTGTCACGGCCTATTTTTTTTTTTTCTATCCGCCGTGTTCATCCCAACATATGCGCGAGGATACTTCCACCAGATGTGCAGGAGGCGGCTCCTTGAATGTGCACCGCTGGAGGGGGAAACCCGTGTTCGAATGTGTGTCAGCAAGGTGCTGATACCTAGTGGCTCTCCACTCCCGGCGCCATCAACACCTCCTTATCCTGGTTCCTACAGAAGTGATACCTGCTGACAGGTAGGGATCCAGCTGGCTGGTGGTCTCGTTTCCATGGCCGAACCGTCTCCTTCTGCAGAAGTGGGAAAGCTGAAAACAAAGCTCTAATTGCAGCAAAGGTGGGAGGGGGAGACTTAGAGGCCCATGATTTGACTTACCCAAAATGTAATCTTGTTGTACCAGTAGTTTTCAATAAACATATAATTACATATGGTAATGCATTTAATTTTTTTTTATGAACCAATTTTTGAATACTCTGCCGTTGAACTAATCAGACCAACGTGATGGAGATCATCTAGAAGACAAAAACTGATAAAAGCTCTTTAAGCCTTTGCCATCTTACAAAAAGCTGCACAAAGTTGGGCTCAGATTCAAAAAGTCTTTGAGCAGATGGTTGATTTTTCTCTGAATTTTTAAGGTTCAATTTCAGTAAATGTTCAAATAGATCCAATATCCCACCAAAAGTCAACAGTGAATGGAAATATCTATAAACTGGCAACATTTTGTGTGTCAGAATCCTGTTAAAGCCACGCTTATATATCTATATATGTAAACTTGTCTGATATAAAGTATTTTCCACCTTCAGCAGCTGCAATAATAACAGGTAATTTATTCATTTAAATAGTTTTTAGCTGTACTTTTTTTAAAACATAGTTTTTCATGCAGGACTTTCAACCGTAACTGCTTTGGTCCTTTTACTTCGGTTAAAGATTCAAACACATTCTTCCTCCACCATTTTATAAGCATCCGTTCATGTTTTATAACCTCTGTAGTATGTCTTAAAAAGCAGTTTGGCTATCAAGGTTTCTATTGTCATCTATATGAGTGATAGGGGCGAAAAAGAAAAAGGTCTCGGTATCTTTTCAAAGTGGCGTTCATACAGTGAGGTAAGGAAGCGTTTTTTTCCTCCTCTGCTTGTCCTCTTCCTGCCTCTCAACTTCCCATTTGAAATATTCAATTACCAGCCGTGAAGGGTCAGGTCAAACACAGGAAGCTGAGCTGATTGGTTCTACTCAGATATCGATGGGCATGTGTGACCAATCACTGCTACCCAGGGCTCTCCCAAGTCTCCATCTGCTTCTGCAGGGTGTGTGTGTGTGTGTGAGTGTGTGTGTGTGTCTAATTGTTCCAGACCAAGGCTTCCCTCAGTTTCCACTCACCTCTTGACCACTGTGCCCTGTCAGACGTGTTAACGCTGCTTTTAATCAGTTTTACTGTCTCATGCTCACACACACACACACACACACGCCTGAGTACAGCTGGCCCTGTCCATCCCTGCCCTCCACAGCACGCTTCATTAAGATTTAACCAATCTCCCGCTCACACTCTCACAACTTCTGTCACACACACAGAGAGACACACCTGATCTTGTCACCCCCCCCCTCCCTCCCCCATCCTCACCCTGTTAACCCCCCTCAACTTAACCCTCCTCTCACCCCATCACCCACCCTCATATCTCTTGCAGCCCGTGAACGTGGACATGCGGCCTCGTCCTCTGAGGCTGTCTGCCAGTCTTTGTCTCTGTGCATACATGTGCCATTATTACTCTCTTTGCATTGAACATTATCATCCATCACGTCACACTGGAAACTCTTTCCTCACCTTAAATACAACAAAAACAGAGCAGAAACACTCCATGTGGTTTTCTGGGTTTTTTCCTCTGAAAATCGTCTGATTGCTCAGGTTAGACTTTTTGTCTGGGTCACTTTTGGCTTTTTTTAACAAACGCCTGCCTGAATAAAACACCTTCTGCAGTGACTCTGAGGTGCAAAACAAACATCAGGAAACACACACACACACACACACTTAGAAAGCTATTTAACAGTGTCAGTTGGATTCTATCTTTAGGGCTTTATACCTTAAGTCATGCTTGTACCCAAATATGCAATTCAGGTTCGAAATAATCTTGGTTAATACACTTGTAATTGTATTTTAAAACCTTTTAGTATCCTGCAAACTTTCACAGGCGATAACGTGCTGTAACTAAAGCACATTAATCCTGCTCTGGCAGTGAAGATGAAGGAGGATATTAAAGACTTACTTAGTAGTTGTTGACAAGCTGCTAGTCTTCTCATGAAATCAGGCAGATAGGAGATCGACTAATAGGATTTAAACCTCTGGAATTACTTTCTTATTATACCGGCGGATATGTCAGAGTTCGTGTGAGAAGTGATCTTTTGGGAGTGTGTGTGTGTGTGTGTGTGTGTGTGTGTGGTGCATATGGTAAAACACTCTGCAGGTCTGCTGTTAGTCACACTCCCGCGTCTCAAATTGAATTAGCGTTGACAGTGCACAGCGCCAGCCGCGTGTACGTGTGTGTGCACTTGGGGCACTAACTGTTGGCAAGCTGTCTGTGTATGTGTGTGTGTGTGTGTTAGAAACAGAAGAGCAAGAAGGCCTTCCCCCCTGAAATCAATTAAACGAGTATAGGTCTGTAGTTGTGGGGGTGAGAGGGGCACATCCTGTAGAGGGCAGCCCAGACAGACAGCACCATCTGGGGCAGCAGGCAGATCTGACCCTGGGTTGAGACATGAAAGAGGCGAGGCAGGGATAAGAAGAGAGGAGAGTGCAGGCCAGCGCTAAATCACTCTTTTCTCCCCACCCCATCCCTTTGTCTGCCATCCGATACATCAGCCACGGAGCATCATTCTCAATCACTCCCTACCTCTTTTCTTATTCCCCCCTCTGTGTGTATCTGTCCCAGGAGTGATAACCTGTCATGCACAGGAAGCAAGAAGAGGGGAGAGCGATCTATCCCTCTGTCAGAGATAAGAGCAAAGAGAAAAAGAATATCTCACATCTCTTGTTCCAAAAGAGTTGATTTATAGCTTTGTACTAAATAAAACCAAGGCAACTCTCTCTCTCATTCTCGCTCTCAAACCCACACTGACACACACACACACACACACACACACACACACACACACCTGTAGAGCCCTCTCTGTGGCCCATTGGACAAGAGGAAGAATTAGCATGCACGCATTCTCTCGGGAAGAGGGATGGCTCCTCGTGATGGACAGCCCAGGTCAGAGTGTGCGTTGTGTTGGTTGGTCGTAAGCTGAGTGCTGACAGCCCTGCCCCAGCCACCCTGCTCTAAAACACACGACCCTATTGATCACGAAAACGCTCAGCTCATCAAGACGGGGCCAAGTAATTGAATAACGTCATCCATAGCAACGGCAAAACAAGCTCACTCACGCGAAGAGAGAGAGTGGTAATTGATAATCCATGTTGAGTAAAAGTACAAATATATGTCACCATTATGTCGAATTTCCTCTCTCGTTGTTGCATGAAGATTAAAAACTGCCACATCGCCCTCAGAAATATGAAGATGGTCACCAAAGCAGAGCACTGAGGTGCGATAGATAGCACAAGAGCTGTTTGGGTGATTTACACATTCTGTGGTGAGTGGCATCAGTCTGAGGAAACCCCAAAAACACACACACACACAGGCATGCAGGGCAGCTGCCGGGCCACATGTTAAAACTGTCCCCCACTGGTCTAACCTCTGCTCCTGGATGACAAGGGCCTGTCAGGGGGCACATACCGACGCAGTGCCCCAAGCACTGACCTCTGTCTGCGCACACCTGCGGCCACACAGCAGCACACACACGCACAAAGAGAAACGCTAATTCATGGAGACTCCACTCTGCTGTGGTTCAACCTGGTGCAGAGAGCTCTGATCACCACAAACAAGATTCTCAAGAGCCTTGGCTTGTTTTCATCCCAACCTCTCCACCGGCTCGCGCTGTTTGAGACAAGAGCTGAAGTGAAAATGGCAGAGGAGCACTCTCACTGTGGCTGCGTATGGCTGTTCAACTGCTCTTGCTTTTCACATTACTTGCTGAGTGTAATTCAATTTCAGCCGCAGCTGGTTTCACTTTCAACTTTACAGCTGAGCGCAGTCATGTTCCATAATCCGAGCCGATAAATAAGCAGCTTTTATTGAGTTTGCAGAAAAAACGGCGTCCAGCGCAAAGCCCTTCCCGGCGGACGCAGATCGGGCAAAGCAGCGGAGCGCGAGGCTGACCGGGCAGAGGGTTGTTCGCGCGCGTGCCAGGCAGACCAACTCACGCGCGTCCGTGCCGGGCGTCTGCGTGTGTCGCGTGTGTTAATCTAATGACGGCAAAGTATGTTTGCACGTCCCCACTCTCCGCTGAGCTCCTCTCGTGTTGCAGGACGCCATTCCACATGATTGGAAACAAATGACTCCGGGCTCGAATTTCTCTCCCTTTACTACCTGTCAATCACCGCCGAACCGGTCCAGAAACGTCCCTCTGTGTGTGTTATGACAAACTGGAATTCGGTGCAGGTTCCATGTTATTTCAGCCACCACCTACATGGGGGATAATGTCGACACGTTTTACGGCGTGTTCACGGCGCAGATGAAGGAACAGCCGCGCACATTTAGTTAAACACAGCGGTCACTTTCAGCATTTTGTTTCTTTAGCGGCAGCGCGTTCTTTGCAGGGGAAAAAAAAGCACAAAGAAATAGCAAAGTATATAACCTCCAAACAGTTTTTTCGTTACTTTTCGGTATTTGCACAGATATAAAGATGTCTTATGGGAGGTTTAAGAGTGAGAGGAGCTGATGTAGATTTAGTTACAGTTTGGAAAGCAGCTTCTGTCCAGCAAAACGAACCAGCTCAGCAATCTTCCAATCTAATTCTCAGCTCAAAAGTCTTGTTTTTTTGTTGTTGTTGTTTTTTTTTACTAAAATGCACAACTAATATTTTACTAAACTGGCTTATGTGTCTGTAAAGTGACAACACACAAAAGTCTGCGTAAAGTGTCATCACACAACTCAATAGTAAATCTGACAAAAAAAAAAACATATTCGGACGTGAATTCTCAAAGGCATCCAACATGCCTGCGAGTCTAAAATATCTAATAACTTGAAGCAATAATCCAAAGAGTCATTTAAAGGGTAAAGCAAAAAAAAAAAAAAAAAGAAAAGCTGAAGTTCTGGGCTTTTCAGTGGAGTCAAATTTGCATTTTTTGGACGTTCAGACGTTCCGTAGTGAAGGTGGGAACGTCGTGCATTTTGGTCCCACTCTCAGTGTCCCGATTGGTTCGAAATTTGAACCATTGAATTTTAAAAGGAGATTTTTACCAAGAGGTCTATAATATGTACATTCTGAATTAACAAGGGGAAAAAAGTCAAAACTTCTTGGGGTTTTTTTTGTGGATGATCTTTTTTTTTTTTACTGGCCTTCATTTAAAATAAAATTAAAACAAATAAAAAAAAAAATCAGACAAAGCCAGTTTTTTTTTTTTTTTAAAGCCAAACTGAAAGTTTAAATTCTACTAATAAAACTGGTATCTGATGCTCATTAGAAAAAAAGAAAAATAGCCCGAGGTCTTCGGGGGTTTATAATGACAGGTGCTCGGATCTTTTTCTTTGCAATACACGTGTGTGTGTGTGTGTGTGTGCTGGACAGTGGCAGGTGCAGAGTTCAGCTCTCCTTGTATGAAAGCAATTGGTCTAATTGAAAGATCAGGAATTAGTTGGGAGTTTTAAATGATTATCATACCACAGCCAACGTGGAAATGACAGAGCGTATCAAATGACCAGCACAGATTACGTGTGCCTGCAGACAAAGGGCAGGCTGTCTGATAGTGGTGCACCTGACAGCTCTCTGAAACACGGGCCATCCCCTGCCCGAGTCCCTCAATTAACTCCTTCCTGCTATTTCAACGTCCAGCGCACGTTGGCCTGCTGCAGTGCTCGGCTGTGACAAGTAAATTGCTGTTTGGTTATGACCGTTAGTCTGGAAACAGGTCATTTCCCCACGCTTTGCCTAAACCGCTCCTCTGGCGAGAAGAAAGGGAAGGAGGGAGGGATGGGTGGGTGCCGGGTTCAGAGTCTGAGCTGAAAGTATGAATTATCACATCAGCGGCTGAACGGGCGTGCCCCCTTTGGTACAGACACGAAAACACAGCGTGAGGTGGACTCTGTTGCTCGTGGATGAACTTCCCTGCTCTCTGAAAGCCACGTGACTCCAAAAAAAAAAAAAAAAGCAAAGTGTTTATTTACCGTCGATCTGGGAGCAATTAAAAAACACAAGCAAAACTACGATCACAGGGTTTTTTTTTTTGTTTTGTTTTTTTGGACTCTTTCAGAGTGCAAAGGTCTTTGTTCCAGTGTTTTTCCAGTCAGAGTGCAGCGAGTAACTGTCTCTTCAGAGTAACCGTTTCACCTCCATGCGCCACTGATTAGTCCTATTAATGGTAATAAAGTACAGGGATGGAAAAGCGGCTGCCTGAGTTCTGGCAGCTGCTGTTCTCCCCCTAAAATCACAGAGAGACGAGATGAGCTCATGTTATTGGTCGGGGGGCGGCCGAGCCTGACACCGAATCCTCAGAGTAAACACAAAACACGCTTTTGTTCAGTTTCAGTGAATCCCAGTTATTGCAACATGATGTCCGTCCTAGCATGGAGTCTCACTCCGAGCCACTTCCTGTTGCATGCTGTGTTGTTTCACTTTGAAGCAACTGGAAAACATTTCATTTCTACATGCTGCGTGATTTAATGTTGGCTGTGTGTGAAAGAAGAACATTTTGAGCTTGACTGATCTTAATAAAAACATGAAGAATACTTTAATGGGCACTTGTGATCATTTTAACAGCAACTGTCATGTTCATCAATAGTAATGTTACATACCTCGGGTCCTATTGCTGATGCTCTTTGATAAAAGCCTTGGAGGAAGATAAATGGGGGGCTGAAATATCACAGAGAAATTCTCTGTAGGGGGAAAAAAAAACTTTGCTTTCAGTCCAAAACTAAAAATCTACCTGAACAGAAACGTTTCTATTTACTCCGGATTTTTTGGCTCTAATGGAATGAGCGTCGGAATCGGTTTTTGTGCTGATACGTCCAGCACAAGCGTAGAAAACAGTTTTTAAATACAAAAAAAAGTCCCCACAGTCACATTTCTCCTTTCGGGCCTCGCTTGAAGAGAGATTCGGCTCTTTGCGTTTGATCGCAATAAGCTTTGGTTTGTTACGCTCAATGGGCCGGAGCCAGCCAGTGCAGTCCAGCTGTCAGAGGCAGTGGTTGGAGGTCGGGTGCCACGGAGACTGCCGGCGCAGCAGACAGTCTGTGCTGTCCTCGGCCAGTTTGGAGTGCCGGGAAATAGCTGTGAGTTGGGGGTTCAGGGGGAAGCTGTAGCGGTAAAGACAGTAAGGCCCCGCAGTGTCTGAGAGATCAGGGAGGAGAGAAGACCCCTGGGAGCTGAAGGGACTGTGGAGGGGGAGCAAGCAGGGGGGGCTCCCGGGAGACCCGTGAGGACATGGGTCCCTACAGTGGGGAGGTTTCTTCCCCTGCAGCGCAGAGAGCAGCGGGAAGTCTGTTAGCGGAGACAGCGGGGGGAGGCCTCTGAGTCTGTCTGCTCCCAGGGAGGCGAAGGCTCTGCCGGGCAGCGGGGAGATGGCAGGTGAGGCGGCGGACGTCTTCCCGTAGAGGGGGAGAGTGAGGGCATGGAGGGCAGCGTCCTGGCAGGAGAGCGGGACAAGGGATGATGAGGAGAGAGGGAGGAGGCTCTTCATGCTGCTGGTCGGAGACCCCGAGCTCCCTGTCGACAGGCGTCAGAAATCACAGCATTAAAAAAAAAAAACAATCTAAAAATCTCAGCTTAGACCACAGAAGTTTGAGAAAGCTCCAGCACGGTACCTTGGAACTGTATGGTGAAAGGCTTGAAGTCCAAACTGAGAGGGCCCCTCCAGGGATATGACTCCAACAGGCCATCTAAAACCCCCCTACACACACACACACACACACAAACACGCGCACAAATATGTACTGTAAAAGGAGTGAAAAGTGTTATTCCAAGGATTTAAACATTGGTTCTGAGAGGTGTGAAATTCTGCACTACACAGTTCAGCTTTATTTGAAGGTTTTACGCGGCTTCACATTTCAGTGGTTGAGCTTAAACTCCCTCTTGGGTACCCTTTAGCGGAGTACTTTCTGTGGAGGCATATGAAAGTGCTGAAGTTCAGTGAGGTTTTCCGTACCGATTCCTTCCTGGATCTCTGAAGCCCTTGGCGAAGGGGTTCCTGTCGATCTTCAGTTTTGTGATCTTGCCCAAGAGAGAAGAACGGACACGGGTTAGAGTGGACGTGTCAACTGGTGATGTGTTAAGCTAACAATGAGCTCAGCTTTAATACCGCACGGAGAGTGGCAGAGCTGCCCCTTTGGGACTGCATCTCCCAGCAGCCCTCAGGGCGACCAGCCATGTCAAACAGGGCTCTAGGAGAGGGGGTTAAGGGTTCGTAGCAGTTTTATCCCCCTGCTTTAATAGGCTGTGGACTCCAGCAGTCGGCGCAGTCACAGCTCGTTACTGAGTTTCTGTAATAATATGTTCGCTGATAGTAAAATGAGCCCTGATGAAAAGAGCTGGCAGTCCCACCAGACGGCTCTGTTACTGGGGGAATGGTTTCCAACAGCAGGGTCAGGTCCCCTATATGGAACACACACGCCCTCTCTGAGCAACTGGCCACGCAGACAACGAGGACACTGTGAGTTTATGATTTCACTGAGACCACATGGAGCCTCATCAGCTGCCCGATGTGCAGATTCAAACATTTTTACACGAGGTCAAACAGCCTCACAACAGCCATCATCTTTCCAGATCATCGGGAAAAATCCTGACATCTGCTTTCTGAATATTTTTTTTTCCAGAGAGGGTAAAAAGGACTGCAAATTAGTTACACTTCGTCCCAATTCAGTTGCATTCGTATGAATTTATTATCATATACACTCTTTACACCTAAAGAAATCAACTAACATTAAAAAAACGTGTTGCGCCCACAGTTTCACGCCTCATTCAAAGCTGCTATTTTTGACAAGATACGGCCTTTCGTTCCAGTGAGTGTTACCTGTTGGTTCTGATAGGCTGTGACTGTGGTGAACTCAGTCTCCGGGAAGGAGAAGCTGTGCACCCCGTCGGCCGGCAGCGACTGGATCTGACACAGAACCATCCGGGGGTCGTGCCGGATGACGTGCACGCGCGGCTTGTATTTATGCATCGACTGAAGAATAATCTGAAGATCAACAGATGAAAATAGAGAGATACTTGAAATCCCATGAGGCATATATCAAACATGTCAGTCATCTTTATGCCAGGCATCAGGTTTGGTTGATGTTTCGGGAAAAAAAATAGAGGAAAAACACTAAATTTGAAAAATCTCTGTGCTCACTCTCACAGATAGAAAAAGCTCTCTTTTAGCTGAACAGTTATCGGCTATACAAATAGCTGCTGACTCAGTTCATATGTTTTCTGATTGCTTCTTGGATTGAATTTGATCAGGTTTAAGGCTACTCAAAAAAAAAAAAAAGTAAAAACTTTTGTGTTAACTAAAGCAGTTATCATAAAGACTGTTGATCCCAAAATTTAAAAGAATAAATCACATTCAGGCAGAAATGAATCAAGTCGTATATAGATCCAATACGAGGGTCCAAAAATGAGCCAAGTAAACATGAAGTATCGTTCAGTTACTGTGTCATGGTTGGAAAGATCTAACCATTGCGTGGGAATTGTCACGTTTTTTGAATTTGACATTAAACTACAAAAAAAGATGAAAACCTGCGCATTGCCAAAAGAATGCCAAGTTAAATGGAACAGATTTACAACCCAAAAAATGCGGGTTTTTTTGCTGTTTACAGCTGGCTGACTTGGTTTTGTTCAAAGAGCATTTTGCAATATGACTGATTGCGCAGTGACAAATTCCTCTGACCCCACATGTCATCAGCTGAGCATCCTTACTGTGTGCACTTCTGCTTAAGTAACGTGCAAACTGGTAAATACAAAGGTAGGGTTTTACCAAAGTTTTGGGTGTTTTTTTTAAGCCGGCAAATTTAGAGTTAACATGTCAGGTTTAGGGGGCAAATTTTTTATTTTTTTTCTCCAAAATTCCAAAAGCAGTTAAATTGACACATTTAGTGCCAGAAAATTTCTGTCAGTTTAAGAGTGAGTTTAATTTGTATTTAAAACCAAAAGGAAAATATAAGTCAGTGTCTAAAAGCCCATATGAGGTGGTAAACTGGCTAAGATAGAAAAGATTTAGAGATTGACATTTAGAGATTACAGTTTAAAAAAAAAAAAAAATTACATTATTTTTGTGTCATCAGAAATCCTCCACACACACAAATTCCAGGTAGGGTTTATAAACAGGGGGACCAACTCTAGACTCCCCGTTCACCACATCTGTGCGTCCCTGAAGCTCACACATAAAAGTTCCATAGGCCAGAAGGATTTCCACTTCCTTCCTCATTTGGACTCAGTTATCAGAACAGGCAGCGAATTTTAAGGAGGACCGAAGCTGTCAAAGCGGTTAAAAACCGAAACCGGCGCCCCACTTTACACCCCAACAGCAGCACTCAGAAATATAAAGACAAGGATCTGATAGCTTAATGGGTCCTGCTGTAAATCAAGACATTACAATGCGCAGGAGGGGTGGAATAAGCTGCATCCACCTCCCGCCAGTTTCCACTAAAATGCCCCAGCTGTGTTGCCGGCGGTGCTTTTAAGACACGCGGGTCACCTACATGTCCCTTATCGTCCATCTCGTTGTTGGTGAGCTTGACCCGGTCGAAGCTGACGACCTGGCGCATCCACGTTTCGCCTGTGCACGGTGAGTCCGGATGCACGTAGAGCCGGGGAGAGATGCAGGAGTGGTCCGTGTTTCCGGCCACCATCCACTGCGAGCTGTGGTACACGTACCTGGAGAGAGGCGCGCACATGAGAGTCAAGAAGGCGAAAGGCCCAACGGGTTGACACCGAAAGTGATTGCACGCGCACCTGTAGCGTTTGGAGTCCACGGGCATGACGTCCATTGCGATGTAGTACTGCTGGCACGGATCCAGATTGCGCACTTTGACGCGCACAGAGGGAAACATTCTCCTAAAGAAAGGCGACAGAAGAGGGTTTTTTTTTAAAGAAAAAGAAAACTTTTTTCTGCAAATTTTATTGGAGATTTCGTTTTACTAAACGGGCACAAGTAAAGAGGAGAGTTCACGGACCTGGGCAGGCCGCGAAGGCGTCATGTTTTTGCCAAGATTTACGGCGTGTTCGGTTGGAAACCGAATAAACGGAACCGATATTTCAGCAGGTGTTGTTCGCTCGTGACTTTGAGAGGAAGAGAAATGACTGGGAGCTTTTCTGACTACATATAAATTTAGTTGAGAGAGAAAGATAAATCTAATTTAACCCAACTCAAAGGTCATTCGAAAAAAAATGGAGGGTCACTTTAATTACAACTCAACTCAGTTCCAATAAAGTTAAGAATTTCGGCTTTTCGTCGAAATTTGAACTGAACAACAAAAGCGAATGTGGTGAAATCGTGCGCGCTCCACGTTGTGGGACAAGGCCACCACGCAGAACACTGTCGGTTTTTGCCGTGTGGCGTATTAACCGATAACTGTCCACTAATTTGTTTTTGTTTTTTAAAAAGGCTTGGTGGAAAACCGGCAGTTCCTCGGCTCATATCCGATTGGCTGGCTCTTTTTTTTACAGCCGATAAATTCGCAGCTGTGACCACAGAACAGTTAAGGCTATATCAACACGGCCCTGATAAAGACCACTCCAGCGTGTATCAGGATAATATATTTAAACAAGGACTCTAGTAATTATAACAGACTGTATTTTGAATAAACTGCCGGCGATGCAGAGCGGCCATGGGCCCTGTGAATTCATTTGTTTACATCTCAAATATTTTTTTTGTTTTTGTATTTGCTGACCTGTTTTGAGATTTATGATTCGACTAGTCATGAGTCTATTAAAACTGACTTGGCATTAACAGGCCAACCGATATAATCAGGCCAAATAAGAGGACTCAGACGCGTAAAGTCAGTTTGGGGCACCCAACGGCCAGTTTGTGAGAGTATACTGTCACAGTAACTCCAAATATATAAACTCTTTTTCTCTCGTACCTGCCAGCTTTAGTGATGATCATCTCAGTTCCGATCTCATAGAATCTCTTCCACAACTCGGAGCCCTGCAGCTCTACTCGGACCTCCCTGTCCGGCCGGCACTCGCTCTCCTCGCTGGCCGGGTCAGAGCTCTCGGTCCCGGATCTGGCGGTCTGTCCTGGCCTGTTGCTGGAGATGTCTCCTGGCCTCCTCAGTGCTGAGCATTCTTGCTTCATCCTGCTGGGGTCATATTCGTGATGGCCTGGAAAGAAAAATACTGATTGGGAGGGAGAATGGACCCTGGAAATTCATTTGATAAGATTTACAAATGATGTGCAACTTAGTGATTTAAAAAAGAAAATTCTATCTGATGAAGCTGTGACCAAAAATGTAGGTTATTATTTTTTTTATTATCCATATAACGTAAAGACCCCAAGTCCTTTTGGTTAGCTAAATCATTCAAATATTTTTCCTCTGAAGTAATTTTTTGGCACCTAATCATTTGAAATCTATTGTGGAAATGGCCTTTATATATATATCTGTGTGGCCAAATGATCTAAAACTACAAACTTTTTATGTGCGTCTCCAAAGTTTTGCGTAAAATTCTTCTAAAAAGCAGTGATGCGTCATAGAAGATTCAACATTCACCGCTGAAGATGCTCCTGTCGCCTCCTGAGTCTCCAGCTGAACTTGAATCCTGCCTCTCCGACAGCTTCATCCTCTTGCAGGGTTTCCCGACCAGTGCCTCCACCGAAAAGGCGTGAGCCCGGGAGCTCAGGCCCTGCATACTAGCAACAAAAAAACAAAAAACAAAACAACAACACACCGTCTGTACGAGTTGTATATCCGCCTGGACTTTAACTTTGTCCCGCGCAGGGTTCGGGGAGTCCCTGCTCAGTCTGAACAGGACTGGGGAGAACAAACAGCAGCAGAAGCGGCAGCGCCTCAGGGAGCCCCTCTTCTCACGCAGCGGCTCCGTGACGCAGCGTAATTGATCCACTGCGTTGCCATGTGTTCACCGAGACGCGCGCTCTCGTCCAAAATCCTTGATTATTGGCACGCCTCTCTCCCTTGCAGCAATATTTCCCCTCTCTCCCCCTTTATCCATTTTCAGCGTCTCCCCTTCCTTCTCTGCCTCACGGAGGGCTTGCTCCTCTGGCTCCCCTCTGCGCGTCACCGAGAGGGAGGGAAGAGCGCATTCCTTCACACGGCCTGCGCTGCAAAAAGTATCCATCGAAGTTGTGATAGCCACTTCAAAATCAAGCTGATTGAGCGGAATGAGAAAATATTCGACTGCAGTATTTTTTATGTGTAAGGCAGTTGCATTGGTTACGTTATTCTTTGATAAAATAACAAAGTGAGACCGATAAGAGATGCTATGGACGCTATTTTTCTTTCAACCTAACTTTAAGTTAAAGGAAACCAACAGAATTTAATACACGAGGGATGTTTTTTGCAGTGTGCGCTCGCTGTGTCTCGGTGGTCTCTGGGTATCCATGAACAACTTTACGCGTCACCGTCAACCGGTGACACTTATATTTGGTCATATTTGGTGAAACAACAATGCCCTTGCATCTAAATCAAATCATTTACCTTTAATGGGGGGTAATTGGGGTGCAGAATAAGAATAAGAATAAGTCGATGGTCTGGAGTTAAGTTTGGAATGTGCTCAGTGTTTTGTTTGGGACATTTTCCCTTAAGGCAATATTTCTGAGAAGAAACGAGTCTTTCAATATTTTCCCAAGTTGCTTCCCTCCATTTAGACAGCCGATAGATAAATAGAATCGTTTTTTAGAGTAGTAGAGGGGAGTCAAGGCACAAATATTTAAGTCTGGTAACTCGGGCCATCTGGAAGGTAAAATATCTCCATGAAACGCGCTGCTTTTCTGTTGAAGTTAACATTTCCTATATTAATTTGAAGGCTTCCCTTGAAGCGCTTTCTTGTCTCCCTTTTCCCCGCAAGAGGAGTGGGATTTGTTGTGCCCGGCGAGGGTGTGCGCCTGTCTGGTTCTCATAAGCGCGGAGATCAGATGGACTTTGGCGCGCAGAGGGGGAGATCTGGGCTGTAATGACAGCTCGGGATTATTACATTACTGCTCGACATGAAATAGATCCGCTTTACACAAATAAAAGTCAGCGAAGGCTCTATTTAAAATGCTTTTTAATCACATGGTGTAATTGCTCTGAGGAGAAAACAAATGAGGGCTGTGTTTACGGCACGGTTGGTTTGGTTGCTGATGGAAATCTCTGACAACAGCCGGGAAATGGAGAACTATGACCAACCGGAATCGCATGTTCTCTGTCATCATAACCTGTTTTAGGACCGCGGCGGCGGATTCGTGTTTATTCTTTCCCAACTTGACGTTTTCCCTCAAAACTGTGACAGGGCGCATCTAAAACATCCGCCGTGGTTTGAACTGCCGAAGGAAAAAGCGCAACGTCGCCGGCTGGCTTTGCGCGCGCAGGTCTGCCTCTTATTGAAATAAGATGATAAACTGGTAAAAAAATATATATATATTAAAAAAAAGCCTTTGGAGTTTCCCACCGCACACATCTGAGAGATTGCTTTTCCAAGCTGTCTTCGGCAGTCAGCTCATAAATCTTCCTCATGGGATGTCAGCGGAGTGATGACGGGCGCGCGGGAGAGTGACCGCCCAGCCTGTTGCTAAGAACAACAGGAAGCTCCTTCTCGTTGCTGTCTGATTCCTAATCCAGAGAAAATCTACGTTTGTCCCATTCGGGGATACTTGGCACACATGTTTCCTCTTATTAAGCACAATAGGAGCGCCTGGCGGAAACAAGAGACTCAAATCCAATTTGGCAGAGGCCTCAGGTTTCCATTAATGCGGAAGTTTGATGATCAGCTGCAATTAGGCTTCCCCATCATTTTGCGCCTTCAGGCTCACTGGCATGCTGTTGATTTGTATTCACGGCCTGATTAATAATCACTTGCGAGTCATTGGTTTTGCCATCACAACCTTGGTGCACCCTTTAAGTTGAACTCAAGCTGCTCATAAAATCTTTGTTTTTGATACTTTATTTGTGTTTCTCACTTGTGAGGCCGCAGTGCGTGTGTTTTAGCATGCGGGACGCTGCCAAATGAGTTTGTAATCATAACCACTTGTGCACCCATGGTAGGCATGTGCCTGTACTGTACATGTGCACGCTCACAGCTTGCAGTGTTTGTGTGTTTATAAACAGGCCTGTCTGTCTGTTTCTCAGGGCTGAATGGATGTGATGGGGCCTCCTGATGGTTTGTTTTAAGTTGAATTCTGATGCTGAGCAGTTAGAGTGTGTCTTTTGTGTGTGTGTGTATGTACGGGGGTTATTCTAGGCATTGGCTGCTTGGAGCGGATGCCCGCTCACTGCCAAATGTCAAACTTCCACCCCACTTCTGCTGTGACATTTTTAGAGTCTTAGAATGTGGAACGCTGTAAACACTTAGTGTGCTGTGGCACTAATGGGATGTGAGTTCTCCACATTGGACTTGAGTGAAGGCTCACCTGGAGTATACGCACACTCTGCTGCAACAAGGATGTGCTTAAATGTTTCCAAAGCCAGGTTTCTACATTTAAATCTGAAAAACTGAGCCATGCCAGCGCCTTGACAGACCGTGAGCTGTTTGTTATTGATTGATATTGCAGGATCTTTGCAGCCTGAAGAGGAAGGAATGAAAAAGAGTGGCTGACTTTGTTTTTGTTGAAAGAGCGTTTTGCAATATGACTGAGAGCGCAGTGACAAATTCCTCTGACCCCACATGTCATCAGCTGCATGATGTGTGTGTTTGTGAATCATCACATCTGCTTCTCATAAGCTCTCTGCTGTCCCTGTTTCAGGGGTGCGTGGCATCCGTCAGACTGGTGAGTCCCCGCGGGGGTTCTTGCTGCTGTCTTTTCTTTTTGCCTCTGCTTCTTAAGATTTGGAAAAGTCATTGAGACACTAAACACATTCCTCTCTACCTATTAGGAGTTATTTAACTGTCTGCCAACACGGTTGCATCTTGATTTGTGCTTGACAACTTTGGTTGCTTTTCTAATTTGGTTTGATAATACAAAATGTTACCAGAAAGTATGGGATTATGCAATATTTTAACTTAAGATACAGCTTTATTAACCCACTGAGAGGACTTTTACAAGCTTCATCCTAATTACATTCAACATAAGTGTGATGAACACTTCAATGCATCAGTTATTTTATAATCCAGCGTCATACATTATTCTGAAATATGTACTTCTGTAAAATAACTCTGAAATACTGTTGGTACGTAAAGTACAGAATAGTACTGTGCGGAAGTCTTTGTCCTCTCCTCATTTTTTATATTTCGCCTCCAAGGAGCAAGACTTTCTTCTGATCTTTTAAAGTGGTTTTGAGCATTTGATCTTCTGGTTTTATGACGTTCTTTCAAAGTTTTACTTTGAACAGTGGCTGCTTTTTCACCCCTTTTCAGTCCAGTCCTTTTACCTGACCATTTTCAGAGAAACATGTTGTTTTTTTTTTGTATTGGTTAAGTCAGTTAACTCTGACCTATTAATCATTCAATCAGTTAATGAACCAACAGACAACTTAGCAAGGTACCAATTCTAAATAGCATCTTTAGGGGATTTGTAGCAGGCTGTCGCTGACACACAGAATATGTTCCAATTTCTTTAGTTGCATCTGTGAAAAATACCACAGATTACACAGTTTTACAGGCATGAAATAGTATGTTTCCTCCAGCAAGGTGATTCCTAAAGAGCTATTAGCTGAAAACACGGCATGTGTCAACATTATGTGCAGCATGTCCTCCAAAATACTTGAAGAAACTGGACAAGTGGAGAACAAGAGAAGAACTGTCAAGCCTAAAACCAACAGCTTATGAACAGTATCAAAAGGTTATTTCCCAAAGAAATGGGGCGTAAAAATCCTCAAGAGACCTGACACAGGACCTGAGAGATGCATCTGGACCTTCAACTGATCCATACTGTTGGCCCACGACTCATGTCTCCATGGAAGGGTGGCTGTCAAGAAACCATTGAGGAAGGGAAACAGGGAGAAAAGGCTGAGCTGTGCCAAATGACACAAGAAGTGGGCTGAAAATCAGTGGCAACAGGTCTGATGGAGGGATGGATCCTCCCCAGAGCCCGGACCTCAACATTATCGAAGCAGTGTGGGATCATCCTGACAGAGAACGGAACAAAAGGCAGCCCACATCCAAAGAAGAGCTTTGGGATGTCTTTCAAGAAGCCTGGAGAACTGTTCCTGAAGACTCCTTAAAGTAATGACAGAAAGCTCGTCTGAGAGGGTTCAGGCTGTGTTGGAGAATAAAGGTGCTCAGAGCAAACATTGACGTTCAAGCTCGTTTTGTGCAACTCCGTTGTGTACAACTGCTGTAAATACTGTGTTTTCATCAATGTTCAAAATGTTTCACCACATCCATTTCCAGGCAACATGTAAAAAAGGACTAAAGACATGCATTTCTCTTTAAACAGAGTATTTCGGCATTGTGGTTTTAGTATTTCTAAGCTTCTGCCACAAACTTTTTCCATCATATTTCTGCCTGTTCATTGTGAATAAATGCTTGGTCGATGCAGCCTGTGATAACAGGGGAAACCCTACAGTGGCATCATGTTGGCTAAAATGCACTTTACACTCACATGTGAGCAAACACGCCTCCACACAGCAGGCACTTTGTGGACATGTATTCAATGATAACTGCAATATACAGTATACATACTGTATATATATATATATATATATATATATATATATTTATATTTTTTAATTATTTTTGTGTGTGTAACAGAAACTCATTAAAAGAACCAAATGGCTGTTAAGTTAACATTTTTTATGACACCTTCTAAACAAATCCAACTGAGACGCCAAAACTAATTAACTTCACTTTCACAGTCCTCCGTTATTCTGCCCTTTAAAAATAATAAATTCAAATCATATTTCCCATTGGGATGCACTGACTTACGTGCACCTTCATTAATATGAACACGGGCAAACATGGATGCAACTGCTGTTACAGTTTGCTAAAAACAGCAGTGCAAAAAGCTTCTAAAATAACATGGGAATCATACACCAAGATTCACTCAATCATCAAGGTTTGTTTTACAATATGAGGCTTTGGTGTTTAAATGTATTTTAACACTCAGTTGTTCTCAGACGCTCTGGCAGTCTGTTTGAATGGGTTAGAGCCTAAAAGACTACAAGCTGCCTCTCCAAATATTTGTGGCTGTTTCAGAGCAACCAGAGCTCTGAGTGCTGTACAAACGACATAAATCATTTCTAGATCAGCGTGATAAATGACAAGCAACCAGTGTAATGACACTGGGGTTTGAGCACTACACAGGTCTTAAAAAAAAAAGTTGCACTGTAAAATCTGTTGTAAGACACATGCATTTAGTGGTAATTTTTCTTTTAAAGGATCTGGTCGGGATGTGTATACCAGACACTTTCTAGACAATAAACAACCCTCTCTCCTAGAATTAGTATGTTATTAATCAAATTCACTGTGTCTCATGATTCGGGCTTTTTGGAGTGTACTGCATGAGCAAGGCTACAGTTTTAATAATGTGCTGAAGGGGGATCTAAACGCAGCCTTTAACAAGAGGCGCACCTGGAATGGCCATTGGATTTGCACCGAAAATACTCCCCTTCTGCTTTAGGTTTGATGATATTGGGCTCGGTCGTTTTTGCGTAACCTTTCTGACAGATGTAGAAATGGCGGTGATCACATAGCTCTGCCTGGCTTTAGCTTTGGCAGAGGACAAATGTTTAGTAAGTTAGAACAAAGGCAGCAAGAATCTCCAATTGAAACAGTCACTTAGTGGTTTATTCGAAGCATTAAATATGACTTAAATACGACCTGTGTACGTCCTTCTTAAGTCAGCCAACAGCAGCTTTTTAAAGCACGTGTCTTTGTGTGAAGCGAGATTGTACGGAAGCCCAGAGCGGACATGGTACGTATAAACTTTTTTCTGATGGTTTTCTCGAGATAACGAGATAATTATGTCGTTATCTCGAGAAAACAATGATCGTTTTCTCGAGATAACGAGTTAATTTACCGATGGTTTTCGAGGCCACTTTTCCTCTCCAGTCCGCCTCTGTGTATATGTGTTTATATGTATTTCTGGCAAAGGTGTACCCATTTTGACCCCCCTTTCATTGAAAACTGGATAAAGTAGCCGGAGACGGCTGGCTCAATAGGCGTTTACACCTAAGTGAGCCTGCTGATATAGTCAACTTCATCAGTGACCAACTGAGGGGGCCAGTCTCCATGGTTACCGAATGATGCACAAGAGGTGCTATTATCGTTTTTCTCGAGATAATGAGAAACGATAACGGCATGATTGGTGTGTGTTAAACCTGATTCCATTCTTCAAATGCTTGTCACACCAGCGGGATTTGCTTTGTGCATTTTCACAAGCAAATTGAGATCCTGAAACATCCTGAAACATCCCATAGTTAAGCTGCTATAGGCCTAGACTGCTGGGGGGCCTCATCTGTCACACCTTTCCTCACTTTACTCTCTTTATGTATATGTGATATTATTGTGGTCATTAACTCGTGTTTCCCTGTTCCAACAGATATCCTTTGAATGGTGTTACAGTGCCGCCGCCGCGGCCCCCTCCCCTTACCCCTCCCCCCTCCCCCCTCCCCCCTCCCCTCCCCCCCTTTCTGTCTTCTCAAACCCCAGCTGGTGGAGGCGGATGGCCACCCTTCCTGAGTCTGGTTCTGCCAGAGGTTTCTTCCTGTTAAAAGGGAGTCGTTTCTCTCCACAGTCGCCTCAGGCACGCTCAGGCCGGGAGATTGGACCGAAAAACAAAAAGTTTTCAGTGTAATCTGTTGGTTTTCTTAGCTAGGAAATTGTTTTTGAATTGGCTCTATATGAACGAATTGGATTATTTTATGAATTATGATTATTATTAATTAATTGAATTCCAATTGGCTTGAATTGGACTTACTATCTAAGTGCCTTGAGATGACATTTGTTGTATTTGGCGCTATATAAATAAAAATGAATTGAATTGAATTACACAAACGCTCCACATTCCATGTTTGATTCATAGGCTACTTTATTCAGTTTTCAATGAAAGGGGGGTCAAAATGGGTACACCTTTGCCAGAAATACATATATACACATATAAACAGGGGTGGACTGGGGAGAAAAAGTGGCCTCGAAAACCATCGGTAAGTTAACTTGTTATCTCGAGATAACGATCATGGTTTTCTTGAGATAACGACATAATTATCTCGTTATCTCGAGAAAACCATCAAAAAAAAGTTTATACTGTACGTACCACGTCCGCTCTGGGCTTCCGTAAGATTGAGACCAAATACAACAACTTTTTTTTTTTCTCCCACTTCTGAGTTCTGTTCAGTAAGTAACACAACAGCACTTAATTCAGACACATTTCTCAAGACCACGAGAGATCGCATTCGTCCATTTTGCTGGTTGCCTTGTGAGCACAACATGTTATGATCAAACGTCACTTCCTGGTTGGCTGTTGGCAATAATATAATTTGGTTAGAGTTTGAAGTCGATCACAGTTCGGGTTAGAATACATTCTTTTTACAATGCGACAGTTTCTACACGTTATTTGCAGTTCCTTTCACAACCACCAGACGTTGCATATTCTTCTAACATAATTATAGGCCGCAGCTTCCTGCATGAACATACGACCCGTGCTAGTGTTTTAGGGAGATCAGTCTCAACTCGAAAATGAATTTAAGTATTTGCTGCCCTATTCTAGCCTGGGTGCCAGCCGAACTTAGCCCCGCCCATAAAATTTTTGGTCGGGAAGTTCGGTCTGGCTCTGCTCAGTTGGGAAATCTCTATGCTCGACATCGCCACAGTCGACCCAATCAGATTGCCAGGGCGGGCTTTATACGATGATGGACAGATGATCAACAGGGACATTATCGACTACGTCACTAAAGAGCGCTTGGTTTGAATTCGTTTGAAACAAACATGGCTGCCGCTGGAGAGCTAAGGTGTGTAGATTCTGCCATCCAGTCTGTTCTACAGGATCTCCACATTGCATTCATTTTGAAAGACGAACGCGATAAAGGCTTTTATCGATAGAAAATATGCTTTTGCTGTCCTTCCTATAACAAGTGTGTGTCGCTTAATCTACGTCACATACTACATTGCTCTGATTGGTTGTAGGTCTATCCAATTGAGCGAAGAGGCATTTTTTCTCCTGGTTCGGTTGAAACAAGCCCCATACTCAAAACTCTATCCAGTGGTATCAGACTCACATTCTGACTAGAATCGTGAGTATGACGTAGTACGGCTAGCCCTATTCCGCTGTTGCGGCAAATTTCTGTATCAATAAGCACCGATGAAAACCATTAAGCAATAATCATTCTTTCTTGCAGTGGATTGGGCAAGAGAAAAAGTCATGCTGGAGGTACATCTGTGCTTCAGTTATTTTACCCCCCCCCCCTCCGCTGCTCATTCAGAGATCCTGGCCATGAGGCCCGGTGCTGCCGCCCTCCCCCTGCCCACAGTGTAGGAAGATTTAATGGCTCATGTGGCACGGCATCCAGCCTTCACTGGATCCTTCTGCCTCAGTTTGGCCGGGTGGGTAACAAGGGATGAGGGTGAGAAGAAAACAGAACAGCAGAGTATCAACTCTGCCAAGATGCAGCCTCCTCCTTTCACCACAAGTGTGTTGTGAATTATTTTCTCCTTCTCCCTCCCTCCCTCTTTTCTCTCATTCTCCCTCTAAGTCTTCAGTTATCCCCTTGGTACTCACCCTCTTCCCATTAAACACACATAGATCTTCATCTGTCCACAATGCTTTCATCAGGCCAACTGTGAATCTGACTCCATGGCACATCTATCTCACTTGTTTGGATAGCTAATTCTTTTTGATGAAAATTGCCTTTTCTCTCCCTGTCCGTCTCTCTGACTGCCAGTAACAGTGTGGTTAATGCGTGTGGTCAAAAGAAACAAAAACAGCCGTAATTGATAATGAGAGTCAGACTCTGCATGTGGGGATCTCAGCCGAGAGTCTTTTCTACACCGTGGGCGCCTCAGACAGGCAGCTCTGCCAAGCAGGACCCTGATTGAACAGGGCATCAGGATCCACGGGGCTTTGGGGAGCTGGGATTTGGGAATGAGAATCATTTTACCCAGAAGGATGTCAAGGTTTGGAAAACTAATCCGTGGGGTGTTAGCACAATTTCCTAATACCATAATGTGTAACTAGCGCATGATTTTGGACTGTTTGGATAAAACGCTGCGTGAAAGTGAGCGAAGCTCCAACTTAAACACACTTCTAGGTTCTTAAGCCGAGGCTGAAATGCGTCTAGTGCTCCTTTTTTTGCGCTGTTAACATGCATGTTGAGGTGAAGTAGTCATTACTATGGCAAAATCCATCCTTTTTTGTTTGTACGCAGTGGAGGGTTGTTGAGGAATCTCTCAGTCACATACGTCTATCTGTTTTCTCATCCCTCTGAGCCCCATCAGTCCGAGGATAAATACTTTTTATCGAGGCTGCACCGCAGCAGAGGGGTATTATTTTTAGTTTTTTCCCTGATAAATGAGGGGTTTCATATATCTGGATGTGGTTGAGGGTAAGAAGAATGAAAATTTTTAGAAGAAAAGAGAGAAAGGACTGGGGGGGAAAAAAGAAATCTGGCAGAGCCACAAAAGCTTTTAAAACAACATGTGAAAAATCAGCAGTTCTTTAACAGTTAGCTTGTCATTTTTATTTGCCTCTTCAGATGGTGGCAGCGGTTGTCTTTCAGGCTGTGCCAGCTGGGATTGGCTGCTGGCTAGAAGGCGCAGACCTGGCCCCGGTTAGCACTCTTATTATCATCACCACACACTGCAATTCACATGCCAATCACAGCTCAGAGCAGTGCAGGGCTGAGGGGAGAGGGGCTAGTTAGAGGGGGCCGCCGGCTGGGATGATGGGACGGGCGTGGTGGGGACTGTGTGCTGAATACTTCCAGCAGGCCCTAATCGGACCTTTCATTCCCACATCTCTGCAGAATTAGCCTGCGCAGGGGTGTGATTGGTTATACAGGGCCGTCCTGAGGTGAAGCAAGAGGCTGTGCTGGAGCGGCTGGTGTAAGTATAGGAGTGACCTCTGAGGAGGGTTAAACTGTCAAAGTTTGGCTGGTCTGGTCTGGCTCGTGTTAGCCGGGGTGGACGGGATAGATGGAGGAAAGAACGAGAAGAGGGGAAATACTGTTAATCTAGCAAGAATTCCATGTTTTCGAGCCAAAAGTCACAAAGATTAAAATGTTTGCCTCGGCAAAAGAACAGTACTGGACCCGAATAGTTCAGGCACTGTGCTTTAAGAAGAAGACGCTATTTCCACTTGGAAGTAGCGTCTTTTTGACAAACTCCGTGACCTTCTTCAGATCAGACTGTTTCTACCAGGTCTTCTTATATCCATTCTTAGGCTGGTTATGATGTATCTATGAGTGGAGATTAGAAACTGAGCCTAACTTTGTTTTTCCGCGGCACAGAGGACAAACTGCAAAGCAAAGGTGAATTTGTTGATGGTTTTGCCCTTTTTGTGAGATTTGCTGACAGTATAAACTGTGAGCGGTTTGTGGTCTTACGGTGAGAGAAAGTGCATGGAAAAGGCAACTAAATGCAAAAAAATGACATTTTAATGCGTAGTTGCTTGAAAAGACAAGAGGTCAGCACAGAACTCAGTGTTGGCTTCCTCCTCTTCATAGTCACGTGTGTGATGCCATCCTCCAAATGCTGACTTTTTCACCTGCTTAATGTGAAGCCACGGCCATTATGTGACAAAATGCTGTGACATTTAATTGTTTTTTTGTTTGTTTTTTTAATTTCCTTTTGGTGTGCAGTAACACTTCTAAACAGCAACAAATTGTGTCTATGTACAGGAATCATTTCATGTCTTTGCTATACATCTACGCAGCATTCTGACATTTAAAAAGAAAAAAACGCTTGAAAATGCAAAAACTCAACTCAAGCCACCCCCTTTTTCTTCTGTGTCTCCCTCGAGTAAAAAGGGGAAATGACAGCACACGCTCTGACGTCACAAGCTGAAAGTCAGCATGTCAACACCTAAACTGAGTTTTTGAATATCCTCCTTCTGGAGGGAGTTCTCCAAAAAGTTTGGTTTCAGTCTTCAGTCGTCAAAAATGCATTTGCCTTGAAGAATGAAAGTACAAATGTAAAAAGCTGTAAAGCTGTCAAAAAATACCCGTCCATGTATTGACAAGGTTTTGACACTGTAACTGGGCCTCTGGAAAGGCCGAGACGTGTTCCATGTTTCAGCCACAGTTTCACTGCAGATCCAGTTAAATAAGAACGACAATAATAATAATACAGAAATTGTCTCAGCAATAAGCAATAACTCCCCTCAGATGTGGTGGATCATTATCAGTCAGAATATTTCAATATTTTGGAGACAGTAAGGAAGTAAGTAAAGAACACGAATGTGGGACATTTTTGAGGAAAGCAGAAAATCTCATTTCTTACTTCCAATAGAAGATAGGCAAGGCTTTACATATCAGCCAAATGGGTTAAGAGTAACTGAACCTTGCACAGGCCCCATGCAGTTTCACTGAATACCATCACCAGTGATACACAGTGGCGTGGCACCTGCACACAAGGAAATTCACAAGCCAGGTTTTGACACTGATGTTAACGCTGGGGAAGCCAATTAATCCTGCTACAGCAATTGCGAGGCAGAAAATTGAAAAGATGCCGCTCCCCTCGGACACATACAGAATGTCCTCAGATGTAAAGAGAGAAAAAAAAATACTCTTTCTGATTTTATTCCCATCCCGAGAGACTCTCTGCAGCCCCGCAGAGAAACTATAATTTAAACGCTGCTGAAATGGGAGCTCAAAAGACAACATGTTATTTCAATCAAAAGCCCAGTTCTAGCTCCATCATTCTGCCTGCCAAAGCATGGTGGAACCCACACACACACACACATACGCACACACACACATGCATGCAGAGCAGGCCTGCCAACGTGCGGTTTGCTTTCACGATGCCTTAATGCCTTGTGGTTAGTGCTCTATCAGGGCCATGAGAAATGATTTATTAGTGGCTCCCGCCTGTATTTATAGATAATGATGCTCCGTCAGTGTTAATAAAGAGATCCATTCTCAGCCTGGAAACGCAGCACCTCTTTAAGGGATTACTGTCACTGCTATACAATAGCTTTTCCTCCAAAGGGAGCGGAGGAGCGAGTGTGTTGAAAGTGTATTCTGGTCGTGTTTTAGGAGGATGGCCAGAAAACAGCAAAAGAGAAACAATCCTTCTGCGCCTCTCAACACTACCTCATTCACCACAGACACACATTTGTCTTCACTCAAAATGACTTTCCCATCATTGTTTTAGCGGGAGCTTTCTCAGTTCTCTCTTCCGTCTGATCCGTTTTCTTTTTTTCATGGAAGCTCATTCGCCGTGGCTCAGATGTTGGAGGAGAGCTTAGGAGCAGATATAAGAGGTTCCTTTGTGGGCCGACGTCTGTACTTTTATCTGTCTACATGTCAGTCACATGTACGGGTCTGAGTGTGTGTGTGTGGTGATGATGAGGATGAAAGGGAAATGTGGAGACACACGAGAGCTCTGGCAGTGAAGTGTGTTTGTGTGACATCATCCCGTCTCCTTCTGGTTCCAATCAGCCCATCCTCCCCTGTTAATGACACCTGATAGATTAATGACTGATAAAAAAGTGTGTGTCTGTGTCTGTCTGTGTGTGTGTGTTTGGTAGGGGCCCACAGAAAGCCCGCAATCAGACAGCTCTCAAATTAGCGCTCCATAACTACATCCTGACTGGGGCTTAGACTTCTGAAATGCTGGAAAGTCCTTCCAGACAATCAGACAATGCACTCACACACACACACACACACACACACAGGCTATCACTTTCATCCACAGTATATCACATCACATTTATCTTCCTTGTAGCATGCTGAACTTTGACATTGTGAGCGGCAAGGATGGTGCAGAGGAGGTCACAAGTTGAAACTTACCCCAAGCATGCACAAACCAGTGGTTATTATTCTTTTTTTCACTGGTCAATACATTAGCGATTAAGGCTTTAAAGTTTATTCAGTAAGTGATTGATGAAAAGAAGTGACCGGCTTTTAACTGATATGCGAACATAGGAGCTGTGTTAATTCTCTGGATACTCTCTGCTGGATTCATACCGAGCAGACCGACACCTGGGAGCTTCCCAGAATGGCCACAGTCTCAACCACAAATCAGTCTGTTGCAATGCTTGGTGGTTATTGGCACAACAACAGTAGATGGCCTTCCAACGGCCTCTTCCCTAACCTCTGCAGGCTACTAAAACCTTATTAGGGGCATTTTAGAGTCCAGCAGGGACTATTGCCTCATGGCTTTCAGCCACAAGAGTTTAAGTCTGTCAGTTCTGCGCTGTACCCACAGTTTGATGTGAGGAGAGCTTATTTCTGAGTTCACAGAGGGAGCTGGACTAAAAGCCTTGAAACGGCCTCTGTGTCATAATTGAAGAAAAAATACAGATCAGTGTGTTACCCTCTGGTGTAAAGGTGCTGCTCTGTGTGTATGTGTGCTTTATGTGCCTCCTGTGAACCTGATAGAGGTGACGTCACTGAGTCTGGAAGTGATTCGGCCAGGCCATGATGCTATTGGCCACAATTCAACAGAGAGTGAGTGTATGTGCGTGCTCACTCCACCGGTGCAAAGTCAACATGGCTGTAGTGCTCTGGACCAGTATCGTGATGAGGTAATTTCCCTGGAGTTCAACCCTCAGAAACATAACAGACATCCGTCTGTTTCCATCCCTCCGTTCTTCTCTGCCCTTTCATCCTTTTTTATTCCTCCACCTATTTCTTCCTCCTCGTGCCAGTTGCTCACCTTGAGTTGTGCACACAATTCCAGTCATTGCTTCTGTCCTCCCTTTAACTCATGAGCTCTCATCCCATCAATTTCTTGTAATTTTTCTTCCTCGTCACCTTCTCTTTGCTACTTCAATCAGACAGACACGATGGAAACACAATTATTACTAGTTTAGAAATCAAGAAAAAAATCATGCTAATTTTGCCAGCTTAATACATTTTAAATCTTATCGGAGCTAAACGTAGGGTTTATTCAGTATCACTTATAAAAGGAGACAGTAGCCTACCACTCAAATTTCTAGGAGAAAAGCTAGTTATCTCAAGCCAGTAACTGTCAAATGGAACTACTGTCTGACTAAACTTACAATGCTTCCCTTCTAATGAAAAACCCTGTGAGATACAATGGTAAAGAGTTCAGTGTAACTAAACTTTAATACAGTAGGGAGTATCATATAGCCTAAAAATAACATTTTAATTAAAAAAATGCATAAAGCTATGCTATTAGTGTTTTGGCTTAATGGGTTGCTAAGGTAGGCTGGGTTAGAATTATTGAATATTTAGCTCTTGTAATTTTCACAAATAGGCTACATACTTTAAGAAAAAAACGTGTTTCTCATGAATCCATATCTAACTTTAAATAACAAATCACTGATACTCTGCTAAAATGCCATGTTGCTTCTCAGTGGCTTCCTGTACACATAATTAGCTTATTTAGCTTTTATGCTGCAACAAGTATTTCTTGCGGGGTCAGCTCTATGTTCCCATGGCCCATTGGTCCCACATTTCTAAGAAATTTTTATTCATTTTTAGGCCCATTGGTCGCACAGCATATTCCTGCTGCTCCATGTTCCCACATTTCTAAGAAATTAATCAAATTTAGGCCCTATGTTCCACAACTCCATGTTCACAACTACATGAGGAACACATATATCCAATAAATAAATTTTACTTTATGGCAGCTTACCACCAGGTCATGAATGACACTGGTCAAGTGCGCCACCCCGGACTGTGATGATATTTTATAGGCCACTTTTTATTGTGTAAAGCCAATTTAGCCATGAAAAACATATTATTATTGTTAGTATTAGTAGTAGCAGTAGTATTAGTGGTACCAGTGCAGTTGTAGGTGTTTTTCTACTTTTGGAAATTAAGCTAAAAAAACAGCTGAGGAAATAATAAAAAAATAAAAATAAAAAAAAAGGTTAGCATGTGCAGGCCAAATGTCTTTACACTTTTTTCGCTATTAGTTTACTCAGAAATATGAGAACATGGAGTTGTGGGACCAATGGGCCTAAAAAATAATGTTAAAAGTCTTTGTGTTGTGGGACCAATGGGCTGTGGGACCAATGGGCTGTGGCACGCTCCCATTTCTTGCTGGCGCTAGCTTACAAGCCACTGGCTGAAAGAGCTACGGCAGGGGTGGCCAACCGGTCAGAGACTAAGAGCCGCATTTTTTTACTGTGTTACCACAAAGAGCCACATTATTTACAAAAATGACAGAATTCTCTCCGTTACATCCGTCTGTTCTTGACTTGCTCTCGTCTCGGTCACGACGCATCAACGCTGATATTAAACCCATGAAACGAGCAAAATGAGTCAAAAACAGACGTGTTTGGAAAGCTTCTTCCCATGAGGAGACAGAAGAAGAGGCTGTGACTACTAAGAAAAAGAAAGCTGCAATTTGAAGACATGTTTAAGCGTTACCATAGCGACCAGAGAGGATGTTATGTCAGGAGGAGGACGCTGCTAATAAAGTTACATACAAGTACACAGTGGATTCAAGTTTATTATTATATTTACTAAATACCACAGATTCTGTGTTGGTTGTATCATTTTATTTTGTAGTATTTATCCGCCACACCTGAAAGGCCGGTCTGTGAAAATATTGTCTGACATTAAACCGGTCCATGGAGCAAAAAAGGTTGGAGACCGCTGCCGTATTGAACTCAAACGAAGCGAACACGCACATAAAAAAAAAAAACCACAAACACAAATTTTGATATTCAATTCAATTCATTTTTATTTATATAGCGCCAAATACAACAAATGTCATCTCAAGGCACTTAGATAATAAAGTCCAATTCAAGCCAATTGGAATTCAATTAATTGTAATCATAATTATTCATAAAATAATCCAATTCATTCATATAGAGCCAATTCAAAAACAATTTCCTAGCTAAGGAAACCAACAGATTGCACTGAAATTTTTTTCTTTTTCGGTCCAATCTCCCGAGCCGCATGAAACCAGACAAAGAGCCGCATGCGGCTCGGGAGCCGCAGGTTGGTCACCCCTGAGCTACGGCTTGAAACTACAGGGGAACAAGGTCAAATTAAATATATTTCTGGCCAACAAATATCATCCTGAAACTTACCCAGCTGATTTGTTACAGCAAAACAGCCCATTTTTGTATGATTGTTCTGAAAATGTATGTTCATTATCAAAAATGAGTTACTAACTCTCCTGACATGTTATTTGCCTACATCTCCAGAACAGCAACCTGGACATTAGATAAAGTCATAATTCTTGTTAGACTTCAATGACATTAAAATCCTGTTAAGTCTCATGAGACAGTGTGTGAATAACAGGCCGAATATGTAACTTGTTGTTACAGTGCAGATTTTTTATTTTACTCTTAAAGAATGGCACTGCCATGAACTTTCACCCGAACACTAACCTTTCTTTTCACACCGTTTATTAAACATGAAAAGCTTACAAATCTTGCAGTTGACATTTATAATGTGCCTGAAATATTGTGCTTTTAATAAGCAAAGTCATAAGTGATTAGGTCATTCTGGATAAAATCTTTTTATGACTTAAAAAGCATTTCCTGCCGTAGATATTCAATAAACTAAATGCTTTAAAGTAAACACAATCGATGTGTATTTTCTACATTTTCTCTCCACTTGTCTATAAGTAGCCTGAAATGTCGACCAGTGCATGAAAAAACTAACTTGCCCACCAGGCCCTCTGAAAAGCTGTTGTAACGTAAGCCTGATCTCTATTTCCCCTAAACCAGTCCTACAGAGCTCCATCAGCATGAAATTATTATATTTCCCTGAGGTGAGCCAAGCTGAGAGGATGAAGAGCACAAGACAGGCAGGGCTATGAGAGAGTGAAGGTAAAGCTGTGGAAGCTGATACTCACAGGAAAGACGCATTTGTCACCCTTGTCTCAAAGCCATGTGTGATTGCTAAAAGTGTGTGTGGTGGGGCAAGGATCATAAGAGAGTGATGAATGCAGATGTAGAGGGTGGGGGACCTGAAGGGGGCTTTGAAGCAGCATCACTGCTGTCTTGGACAGGTCTGCCCAAGAGATCTGCTCCATTTCTCCATCTCTCTCTGCTCTCTGTCTCTCTGTTTGACCACTAAATGTTCTCCCACTCAGGGCACATGGTGATTATGGTGGATCCACATGAAGACCTGTCAGTGACGTTATGAAGCATAGAGCAGTGTCTAACTTTCTGGTTAAACGCAACCCCGGGGCCAGCTGTTACCAAAGCAGTTTTGGCTCTGTGTGTGTGTGTGTGTGTACTGTATGTGCACGTGCATGTGTGTGCGCTGTATGTATGGTTCGGGAGTGGCGAAAGGGACAGAGCCATTTGTCACCGGCGGTTTCACATGTCTTCTATTGAAACTGATGACAAATCTGTGAGGTGCGTGTCTGGATGTGTTCACATTTGTTGGCTTGAGAGTGGGTGATGTCATGCATGAAAGCTTCTTCCTCTGACACTTTATGAGGCCAGCTATTCCTCTGCAGGCTTTCACAGTTTGCTGACATTGCAGGCGAAGACTGCGCACTTGTGTATACATGTGCATGTGTGTATGTCTGTGTTTTTATTGCATTTATTGGACGTTTTCTGCAGACCACAAGGAAACATTGGCATTCAGGCTCCATACTCGCCTGCCATCCGCCGCTGTGACGCCCACTGCCTCTGTGTGCCTCTGCACAAAAACATGATGTCCACTCAGATATGTTTTTTGCTCCTTTCACTTTGAAAGGAATAGAAATTCTACCTGGCAGGCATGTTAGAAAGTTTGAGACGTAAACTGGATGGATGGTGGGCCTAATCTGCCATTAATCAGCTCCTTGGAAAACTCATTCAAGCATCAGATGCAGCAGATTGCTCTGTCTCTCCCAGCAACTCCCTCTGTTTTATTTCCCAGTCATCACTTCACTCTCTCCTCAAATCACTCCATTTCCACCCCCCACCTGCTTCATGCCTCATCCCCCACCCGAATCATTCCTTTCCTCCTTCTGCAACAGGAGAGTGGTCGCCCCCTTATCCCCCCTTCCTTTCCTCTCAACTTTTTTTTCCCCCCTCCTCTTCCTCTGTTGTGTGTGATGCCGAGAAGCCCCCAGGATTAAATTTAAGTCTTTTGTTTATCATCTCGGCTATTACTGCTAATGCTAGCTCCCCCGTCTCTTTTGTGGCGTGTGTGTGTGCGTGTGCCCACGCATGCATGTGTGGGCGAGCTCTCAGATCAAACACAGCGTAAGACGAGCCCATAAACAAGCTTTCAGGACCACTTAGGATTTTCAGGCAGAGTCAGTGTTGAGGGGGGCACACAGAGGGGGAGTTGGGTACAGAAATACAGAAAATCAGCTGCTCTGTTTATGTACCTTTCAGTGGTGATTACCGGTCCAATCTGTCTGTTGAGCAGAGGAAATATCGTAGGCCTGCAGTGTGTATGTGAGTGTGCTTAGGCCTGATGCATATGGTACAGTTGCAGCGCAGAGAGCAGGAGAGGTGCCACTGGGTTGCATGGAATTAGAGCGCTGGTGCAGCAGTTAAGTGTTTATTTACTCATACATACAACCCAAGCTAAGGAGAGTGAAAGCAGAGGAAGCAGAGGACCACCACAGGCTGGAGACAGAGAGAAGACTGAGGATATGTGTCAGACGCACTGTGTAGCCTTGGCACTGGTCTGTGTTTCCACACAGCGCAGTGAAGGCTGCCTGTATGTGTCAGTGTGAGTGGGCAGACACACTGGCAGGCAGGCAGGCAGACACAGCATGCAGGAGGGAATATATTTGCAGAGTCAGTTTACAGAGTTGAATGTCCACAGAGATGAATAAGCGACATTATGCACTCAAAATATTATGTTCACAACATTGCCAATGCAGCATTGAGAATTCTTTTGTGCCATGTGCTGCATTAAATGCTGGTAATGTAATTCAACTCGTTGTGTAAATGTCTTGTGGTGTTAGGTTCATTTTTACTCCCCCAGCGAGAGCTGGGAAACTTTTGCTTTCAATTTATGGCCACTAGATGGCACCAACGCGGAGTATAAATAAACTGAGGAAGAGAAGCCAAAAGAGGCAATAAATGCCTTTATTCCTCGTTGTTAAATAATTACCAACAGTTCTACACTAAGACAGACATCATATGGCTATACATCATAAGACGCTTGAGTTTGAAATAGATTATGGTGCGCGTCATGTGGTTGTCATCAATCCCCACAGCCACCGGAAGCGTTAGATAAAGCCGAGGTTGCAAAGTGCGTCACAGGGCTGAGCTGCGGAGGATCTACGCTGAACCTGCTCTCCGGCGCCGACAACGCGCCCCTTTCTCTGTCTGCTCAACAAACCCGAGCTGACGGTTCCAGGCCAGCATGGTGAAAATCGCTTTTAACTCGGCTCTGGCGCAGAAGGCGCTGGGCAAAGAGGTGCCAGCTGCCATCAAGGTGAGTTAACGGGCTTCAGAGCCGCTGCATGAGCCGCTGTCCGCTTGTAGCCTGGTCGCAGGCCTGCACCGGCCGCGAGCCGTGCGCCGGCCGCGAGCCGTGCGCCATGCATGCATGTCCAGTATCACAGGGTCGGGAAGAATTATTTTCCACCTGGCAGTGCTGTGTCTGTAGGGATGCATTGTTTATTTGTTAAAGACGCCCGCAGTCATATTGCACCTGATGCGGGACACCGCGGGACCGCCCATCTTCTGCACAGCTGTCCCGCAGAGGACAAAGATTGAGTCTGATTATAGGCTTGCTGAATTAAAGCTGCGCGTACTTTTTTATATTAAGTGCGTTGGACAGTGTTCTCATCGTTCTGTGTGTATTTGTGCGTTTAGGATCCTGAACTGGCCTCTGCTCCAGCGGGCACAGAGGGCTCCACAGGTCGCTGTCTGCTCACCCTGCTCGGCATCGCCTTCATCCTCAGTGGGCTCATCGTGGGGGGAGCGTGCCTCTACCGATATTTCACCCCTAAGGTTTGTGTGTGGGGGGATGCTAATGCTGTTACCAAGGCTGGCATCACCTGTATTAGCATATTACATTAAATAATTACAGTTCTTGAATCTGCATTTCAGCCAGCGTCAAAATACAGGGAGATGGACAATTATCGATGACATGTCAGATTTAATATGTATTTATCTATTTAGATTTGCACATTTAGCATGTCCAGGTCTCATCTAGCTGCAGCTCTTGTTGCATAAGGTAGCATTTTCTCCCTCCGCCTGCGTTCTACATTTCTTTCTGCTGCCAAACTAATAAAAATCTTTCATCCACAACTCGCAGCAGTTTGATTCAGCCCTCTGTACCAGCACCACTCTCTTCGCTGACTAAATATCATGGAATGATAGAAAATTTCCAGACTCGGAGACAACAATCCCTGCCACCCGTTGTTTCAAATGAAAGGGTTGTGTGGCATTTCTTGAGTGAAACTTGTCCAAACTTGACCAGATGGGTGAGTTTGGGAAGAATTATTATGGCTGATGATGGGAGTAGTCTTTCCCAGGTGGGGGGGGAAAAGAAAAAAGAAAAGAGTGCTGACTCTCGCACACGCACTCTCCAAAGTGTGATGTCGCCCATCTGAATCCTGCTCTTGTTATCCTTGCTTAAAGACATGTTATTCAACACAATGACAAAGCATTTCTGTCCAGCAGTGTACCAACCAGCCCCAGAAGCACATATTTAGACAGCTTGGGTTGGATGCGCAACAGACATGACGTAACAGTCACCTGAAGTGGGACTTGACGGGAGCATGTCCCCGGAAACTAGATTTATCTAAAAAGCAACTCATTAGTCACTGTTTGTGTTGACATAGTCTAGCTGAGATAATGGCACTTGAGGGTAGTTGAAGTTGAGCAGCAGTGGAGATAGAGGGAGGGGGGAGGGAGGGGGGCTGTTTGTTCATTCTTCATCTTTAGTAAATGTCTTTACTAAAATAGGAAAAAGTACGGCTGGGCAACGATTAAAATTTTTAATCTAATTAATCACATGATTTCCCTAATTAATCACGATTAATCGCATTTGTACGCAAAATCCAAAAATGAATTCAAAAGTAGTGTATAGCTTTTAGCATTTAGTTTTATTTTAAATGTACTGCCATATGAATGAAAGTGGCAAACACACTTTTAACATCAGCATTTTTATGTAGAAGCCTCGCTCCACTGTCTGTTTCCTTGAATGACTTGCTGGTATCAGTTGTGTGTTTTGCCTTTAAGTGATATTTTAGACTGGAACTACTACGGTGAGAAGACAATTCAACTTGGCAGTGTTTACGGATGACTTTGGTTCTGTCGACTCCGCCGTCTGGAAGAACTTTAACATGAAAATGGCCGAGTAAAAGTTCCGTACCCTTCTCCATGTTTGGTGAATCCGCCAATTACTTTCTTTTCCGGTTCCACAGCAGACAGCAACAGACTTTTACAAAATAAAAGCCTGTGAGCAGCAGACTTTTACAATAATAAAACGGGTGGTTCGTGGCATAGTGGGTCTCTGCCCCCTGCTTCCTGTCTCTCTGAACTTTCCTATTCATTAAAGGCACAAAAGCCCCAAAATTAAAAAAAAAAAAACTGCGTTAATACGCGATAAAATGTTTATCGGCGCTAAATAATTAGCGAGTTAACGCGTTAACGCGCCCAGCCCTAGGAAAAAGGTGTAAAGTTACAGTGCCGTACAGTAGCCTTCGCACTCTTTGGCATTTCCCCCATTCGTTGTCATTGCAGCCCGACATTGAAATGCAGGTAAATTAAGGTAGCACTGCTCATCTTGTTACCAAGCAATATTCTTCTGGTGGAAAAAGCCTGCAGCTCGCCACCCACCTAAACATTTTGGCAGACCAGTCGGCCCCGCACATGGCAACACCAGCAGGACAGCAGTGGGTGCTGCAGAAACTGCTCGGAAAGGAGACAACAGAAGCCCCACAAGGCGTAAAAGTGTCTGTTGCTAACATCCCAGTACCAGACACTCCAAGAAACCCTCAAATGTTCTTTGTCAACACCCTGGTTCTCTCTTTGTCAACACTCTGGTCAAAGTTCTTTAATTTGTGGTCATTATGTTATAGCTGATCGTCCAAATTCTCCAGTTGTCTGAAGTGATGCAAACTGAATTAAAACCAAAAAAATCTGCCCTACAGTGAAGTATTATATTTTGCTGACGGTTAACTGCAGAAACCAAACAATTGGTCCAACTGTATGTGTTGTATGACATGATCTAAGTACATGCACCTGTTGTTAAAGGCCGCAGAGCAACACCACAAAGCAAGCAGCGTTATGATTGAAGACCAAAACGTTATCTGAACAGGTCAGGAAAAAAGTTCAGGACAAGTACAAAGAAGATGGAAATAATATGGCACCAAAGCAAACCTGCTTAGAATGAGCAGCATACTAAAACTTACAGACCGGGCCAGAAGGGCAGTAATCGGAGACCTAACAAAGAGGCCAAAGGTAGCCATGAAGGAGCTGCAAAGCTTTGCAGCGCAGACTGAAGCGTTCGATCCCTCAGATCTATTTGAGCGGTACTTTCCACAACGCTGGGCTTTGTGGGAGAGTGACCGGATGAAAGCCATTGCTTAAAGAATAAAGGAACAAGAACGCATGCTTCATTAAACGACATTTTGTAGACTCCCTAAACACGTGAAACATGGAGAACACCGTACCCACAGTGAAGCATGGTGGTGGCGGCAGCGTGCTGGGGGGGGTTGATGATGATGAACGGTGCTAAAAAGAGGCAAATTCTTTAGAAAGTCTTGTCAGTCTTCCAGAGAATTGAGTCTGAGAGCTTTAACTTTCAGTTTGACTGTAACCAAAAACAACGCTTCACTTCAGTGGTTCAAAGGGACACATGTTTCAACAACCTAGTGAAAGTCCGCAATCCAATCAAGAACCGAGATGGCTGTACACCAAGCAGAACCCGCCCAGCATCCTGTTCTCTTTGTTGTTCGTTTAGCAGTTAAAAATGTTTTGCACCGTCAGTGTTTCAGGTGTTTTGTATTGATCAAATTACACAAACCGCACAAAAATCTGTTGTAATTGCAGGCCGTAAGGCAATAAAGTAAGCAAGGAACTACACTTTAAATACCGTTAAAGGGGAAACAACCTTCTGAACGTGTAATTTAATAGCATACATTTGCATTTTTCACAATGTGCTGCTGTTTTTGCACTTGAATGCATGTTGTGTCTTCACATTTAAGCTGTGAAATTGTAGAAAGACATTTTGTTGTTGCATGCAAAAGATATATATATATATATATATATATATTACACACAACAAATGAATATTAAAGCGGCGTGCAACGACAGCACAGTACAGTATTTAAGTTGATTTTCTGCCCTTAAGGGGCTCTGTTTTAGAGTAATAACACTTCTTCAGAGACACAAACTCCCGTCTGTATCACGTACAATGATTGAAAATCCATTAACAGCTTAAATGGCCTCTAAACCTGCACATAGACCCACTCATATGTTGCATCAGGTCTGATTGGGTCGAAGAACGCTCGTGCCGCTACCGTAGGCAAACCCAGCTTGCGCTTTGGCTCCCCCTGGCAGCCTCGGGTGCTGCAGCTGGTGCAGCTTGTTTAGACGTCAGACGGCCGGTAAACACAGCGAAGTTACCACTTGTTGCATAGATGTACATAAGACCAACTCAGGCACGAGTGTATGGCCCTACGTTGCAGTATGACAGAAATTTATCTGGGGTTTAAATGCAATTAGATAAAATGGGGAAATATGTGGACATTTATCACAAAACACTTTGAATCACTTACTTTATAAGAAGCTCCGTGGGTTAGTATTTATTTTAATTTTTTTTTTATCAACCTGTGATTCTGTGCACCAGAATGCTTTATGTGCTCTCTCTTATCTGACTCTCCACCAGCGGATGTACCATGGCGCGATGCAGTTCAGCGACATGTCAACTGGAGCGGAGAACCAGCCATACTACCTGCCACGGGTGGAGGAGGAGGTGGAGATCTCTGACAGCATGGCCGTCATCAGTGTCCCCCCTCCCCGCTTCAGACCCGGAGACCCCGCTTACATCCTCCACGACTTCAACAGGGTGAGGCCGGGGAACAGTCGAGCGTACGGTTGCCGTAGGTCACTGCTCCTCTGAAGGTGGGCTTTGAATTCTTTCCTGACGACTCCCATCTGTTTGTGAGCAGAAGCTGACGGCGTATCTGGACCTGACTCTGAGGACCTGCTTTGTGATTCCACTGAACACCTCGGTAGTGCTCCCCCCTCAGGACCTCATTGACCTCTTCTTACAGCTGATGGTGGGTACGGTCCGCTCACGGTGTACTAACACGATCTGAATAGAATAGAATAGGAAGCTTTATTGTCATTGCACAGAATGAGTGCTTATTTATATATATATATATATGAAATTAACATTAACAATGTAAAAATGTAACTATATAGAAATATAAAAAAGGCCTGAGGTGCTGATGATGCACAGCTTGACAGAGGATTGCACTTTGATGCACACACGTGTTGTTATGGAATTTGCAGATGGATTAACACCAAAAAAAATCAAATACAGAGTACACTGGGAAAAAGACTAAATAAATAAAAAAATATTTTAAAAAAACTATATATACACAAAAAATAAGCACACAAGAGGAGAGCAAAAAGCCGCAGCGGCCCTGTGTGCCGCCATCCAGGAAGAGCTCTCTGATATCAGAGATAGCCTCCGCCTTTATCACGTGCAAATCTATTTAGTTATTTATCTTTTTTCTTAGTTTAGATACACAGCATGAAAAAGATATCTGTTGATAGACTACAGGAGCCTTTTTTTTTACCGTTTTGCATCAGCTTCCTCTTCCGTAACCACGAGGCTTAAGCTGCGAACCAAACTACCTGTGATAATTCTATTCAACATGCATCACTTTTTTTATTCCTTGTTTTAGCAGTTTGACCATTTGACAAAATAGAAATAAATCAGTACATTTCAAACTTAAAGGATAACTGCGGTATTTTCAACATTAAGCCTCTTTTCTGAGTCGTCTGCAATGTTTTAGAACCCCCCTCACCGCTTTTTTGATGTTTACTGCTGTCTCCGGTATTTGCTTAATTTGATTCATCTCAACCTGCTTCAGAATGGCAAGTCATTCAAAGCGGTGAGGGGGGTTCTAAAACATTGCAGACGACTCAGAAAAGAGGCTTAATGTTGAAAATACCGCAGTTATTCTTTAATATAAAACAAAAAGCATAAGATGACAGTATTTTATCTATTTTTGCTCTTCCTTTTCCTGCTGTTGGTAGATTCCTGTTTTCTTTATATTGCAGTGCTATTAATACTCAGAAATCTGCCGACCGTGTAATGCACAATATTTGTACACCCTCCAAACCTGCTGAGAATATGCTAAATATTTTCAACGTTAGGTCATGAGCAGCTGTTCTGTACTGTTGGAGAACCATTTCCAACAGATCATGGGATTGTCAAGAAAGCAAGTCTTTAAAAAAAAAAGCCTTTTTATTGTTTTTTTTTTTTTACAGATTTTGAAAAAATGATCGCATTATTTTATTTTGATCTTTTTTTCCTGTACAACTTTTGGTTATGAGACATTTAGAGTGTGGAACAAAACATCCAAGGCTCTACGTAGGCGAATTGAGTTAGTTTAGACAATAAATCTTCACTTTTTTATTCACTGCTGTGCAGCGTTTGGTGTGACTGGTTGGTGGCGGTGCGGTTGAAGTTTTCACAGTTGGCTGCTCACCTGTTCAGTGATCTAAAAGTGTTGTAAAGATGTAGAGTGGCAGCCTCACAGTTTGTGTGTGTGTCGTCCCCCCCCCCCCTTTACTCCAGTCTGACTCATACCGCAGCTACCTGGTGCACGAGGACCTGGTGGTGACAGAGCGTATTGATGACGTCAAGCCTCTGGGCTTCTATATTCGCCGACTGTGTGATGGAAAAGAAACCTACAGAATGCAGCGTCGTTCCAGCCTGCCAGGTACGATGTGCTGGACACCCGAGATGGGGACTCGAGACTTGACTTCAGACTTGCCCTCAAAAGACTCGAGACTTGACTTAAGACTTGCCCTCGAAAGACCTGAGACTTGATATGGACTCGAGGTTTGGGACTCGTAAACAATCTTCATTTCATGAAATTATTGTTTCTGATCTTTATTTCATTAATGATGGCAGGCTGAGCGCAACATAGCCTCACACATGCGTGCAGCCACTGATATCAAAACTGCTGTAACCATGGCAACGTCAAGCTCATCTGGAACTGTACCAAATGTTGTCACATTTGGTTACACACCGTTCAGGCAGACAGCAAACAAGGGAACGGCCACTTGCAAAGTATGTGGTATCAGGATAAATGATCCACTACATCCAGCTTCATCAGGCACCTGAAAACGCACAAGGACAGGTCAGTCTTTGTAATGTGAAAGGGAAACTTAGCGAGTATCGACAGGTACCGCTAGCAAACTAATCAAAGCAAACAGTGTAAACTATATGCAGGTTAGCTTCAGTGTTCACTACACGCCGTTGCTGATTTATCTGCAGCAGCCTGTGAAATTTGGGAAGGACTTTGGTTAAGTAGCCGAGGTTAACAGTTACCAAATTAACTGCTCAGCCAAGTCTACGTGGATGTAGCTTAACGTTAATCTGAGTGCTGTTTTAAAAAAGCCTACTTTTACAATTTCAGGGACACCTGATAAAATTCCAGGTTGACTCTGTCAAAAAACAGAAAAATGCCCTGACATTGCGGTGAAAAATGTTATGCATGAGAAGTTCAGGCTACACAACCAGTTGTTAATATGTGAGGTAATGTGTCCTGTGGTGCAGAGCAAGCACGCATATTTCCAAATACATTTATATATACTGCAAACAAGCTTTCATGGCGTTTCTTCACATTGGATTGAAATAGCCCTCTTCAGTGACCATGCTCTGATCCTGCAGTGTATAATGATATTACATATATTGATGATACAGTACATACTTTCAGTCCATAACATACAGCAATGCAGTCTTATTTAGACCAAACGGCATGTGTCTAATGATAGAACGTTCATTTCAGTCATTTGAGACTTGAGACTTGACTTGTCATTGGTCCTCAAAGACTTGAGACTCGACTTGGACTTGGAAAAAATGACTTGTGAACATGTCTGCTGGACACATCAAAGTTTATGTCCATGTCCAGCGCTGTCTCTTTTGATATATTTGATATATATATATATATATATATATATATATATTTCATCTGTGGTCAGATTTCACTTTTTTCTTCACAATCTCTTTAAGTTTGTATTTTACTCAGAAAATAGAAGCTAGCTTGATAGTTAGACTTGCTTATCTCAGATAAGATTATTTTTTTTTTCCTGGGGTAGCATTAGTTCCGTGTTTCACAAGGGACAGCTAGCTTACTAGCGTTTGCTGCGTATCCTCCATTGGTTCAGTTTTGGTGAATATCAAAACTAAAACGGCAGCAAGTAACATTAGAGCCCCATATGTCACCCTGTTGTCAAAGAATGAAGGAAATTCAGAATTGCAGTTAAAAGTGTGAAGAAGACGAGTAAAAACGAGTCAAAGAGGCAACAAACATGTCATCAAAGGTTTACAGAAATGCTAAGCAACCACAAAGCAACACGGTGTGGTGCAGGGCTGGGAACCCAAACTTTAAGCGGCTGTGTTGCGATTGTGCATAACATTCGATGTCAGTGTTCAGAGCGAGTCAGAGGCGTGGCGTTTTCAGGCTGACCAACTTTCCCTGGCGCCGCTTTAAAGTTCAGTCTGACTCGGAAGAGAAACAAATCGAACACGGAACATAAAGCATGTTCAGGAATGCGGTTTGTGTCTCTGTATTCGTCAGGCGGGGGCATCCAGAAGCGCTCTGCAGACGACTGCTTCACCATCCATCACTTTGAGAACAAGTTTGTGACGGAGACCCGGATCTGCAAGGCCTGATGGGGGAGCGTTGGCGAAGTTCTGAGAGGGTACGAGGGAGCGACAGTAACGAGAGGGAGCGAGAGGATGAAGACCGGAGCAGCTTTTAGCAGAAAGTTACTTTTGTATAAATTTCCAGTTTTTTCCTCCCTTGCTTTATAGCTCGGGCTGAGTGAATCTAAGTCCCAGCGTTAAAGCCTAGACCCCCCCTCCTCTGCTGTATTGTCCTGAACCTTAATAGGTCATAGCTCTCTTGCTTACATATTCTCTAGCTAGTCTCATACTATTAGCTTAAGACACAGTAAGTTTCATTTGTGTTGGATACTGTTTCTGTTGCTGTGGCTTCCTGCAAACTGATCTCGTAGATGTTTCTGTATTACAGCATTGAGTCGCCCCCGGAGCAGAGCTGTTAGTCATTCTACTAATTATTCTAGTGATACTGAAAAGTCATTCATGTGAGCCTTGTCTTGTATCAGCGTTTACTGTCATCACTCTTATAGAGCAGCTTTGGCAAGATATTTATGTTAGTGTACGAAAAAGCACAAGTAAGCATGGAAATGTCTGGTACAGTACTGTTACAGTACACGTATAAGATGCTTGCCATTGACTTTTATGGATAATAAGGGAGGCACAAAATCAGGCTGTCAGTCACTACTTTTTGTACATATTTCCTAGAGTGCCCCGTTTCTCCCGGACGCCTCCACTGTCCTGCTGTGTTATGACTTAGCGTAACCGATGGTAACCACACCAGCAACCTATATGAGCAGTTTCTGTGTTTGTGTTGAAACATTTGTGTGCGTAAACTTTTAAAGGATGAGTTGGAGGATGGCGTGCGAGCCAAGGGGAAGTTTTCACTAAATTTACCAAGAAAACACCTGATTGTGTAGTTTGAGTTCATATTTCTGAATTTGTACTAATATTTCATGAGCTAACCTTCACGAGACTGCTGTAATGACTACCACATGACTTTGAGGTTTATTTAAAGTTGTGACAAGAACACCTTACTGACTTAGATTTGTTTAAATAGACCGGTTTTTACAAGCCCTTATGTAGAAGTTGAGCATAAGAAGAAGAAAAAAAAAGGCTCTCTGCCAAATAACTTAAGTCATTTTCAGTGGTTTCTCACATGGTGTCTACACAGGAAGACAATCAATGGGAAATAAGATTGTAAAGATGGATGTCTCACTTGCTTTTTAATTGAATACCTGAGGACTAGAAAGATGTTGTGTGCAACTACTGAACTGAACTTCACTTTGTTGTTGAATAAAGTTGCTTTTCTTTACCTACTGACATATTTGCCAGGTTGGTTTTATTATGGCACCAGTGGAAAGCAGCTGCTTCGTCGACAAGATGGTGTCTCATCCTGAGATTGCATCAAGAGTGTGTTACAAGTTTAGTGGTTTCGTTCCGCTCTGCATTTCACAGCGCTTATTAGAGACGCTGGCACTGCCAACTGTAAGCCCTCCTAAAATAAACTTCTGTCTTTGTCAGCAGAAAAAATTTAGAAAAAAAAGTGGCACATTTAAAAAAAAGAAAAAGTTTTATTGGAAAATAAATAAGAAAACAAAAAAATAACATTTAAATCTCGATACCAAACACTTTCACATACTTAATTGCTCAGTTTTCACTGGGAATGCGTCGACTTCATCTCAGGGTTTAGTGGTTGAGAACAAGCTGTTCACGCCTTCACCTAACAGCAGCAACGATAGACTTATCTAGTCATCGTCCAAGTCCTCCCCAGTCATGCAGGACACGCGCCTGTTGAAAATCATGCTCTCTGGTATCTCCGGCTTGCTCAGTCGCCTCCAGAACTCGTCTGTTGTGAAATAGTACATGAGCGGGTCCAGGCTGCAGTTCAGGCTGGCCAGGCAGAGCATCACAGGGTGACTTCGTAGAACAAGGTTCCTGAGGGAGCAGTCACTCAGTGCGTTGGCTTTAGCCAGGAAGTCCAGGGGCATAGTGACGTGGTAAGGTACAAAGCACACTAAGAAGACAACGGCACAGCTTAGCACCATCCTCAGTGCCCTCCGCCTCTCCCCTTTGTCGGGAATAGCCCTTGCTGTCGCCTTCCGAAGGCTCCCAGCAGTCAAACACGCGCAGGCCAGCACTGAGATGAGGGGGATGATGAAGCCTAAGAGTTCGGCTGTGATCAGCAGGGCCCAGACCACCGGGGTGCTGACAGTCCTCAGAGGAAGCTCAGAGAAACACTGCATGGAGACGTTTGAGCCTATGTTCGATTCATAACTGGGGTTCCTCAGCAAAGGGAAAGGCAGACAGCAAAGACAGACCAGCAGCCAGCCGAGCCCACATATCAACGAGTCTCCTTTTCGTTTGGAGGAGTTGTACCTCAGCGGGCACATGATGAGCTGACAGCGCCGCACGCTGATGCACACCAGGAAGTAGATGGAGGCATACATGTTGACATACTTGAGATAGAAGCAGATCATGCAGAGGGGGAGACCAAAGGGCCAGGTGTCGTTCAGGTAATAGTAGATCCGCAGAGGCAGGGAGAGCACCTGAAGAGAGTCGAAGGTGTTTATGGATGACAAATAGACCCATACAGCAGACAAATAACTTCTTTTTTCTAAATTAGCAAATTAATCAGTTTTTCATCACCAGTCTGTAGTGAATAGCAAACAAAGTCTCATCCTGGCTTCAGCTGATGAAACTCAGCTGCTCTATGTTGTCTTATTTTGGTTATATCACTGAGTGCCAATCCTTGTAGTTTTGAATGTCTGCAAAATTTCCCGTCATTATTTATTTATTTATTTATTTTGCATTTATTTGGCCAAGGACTAATTTGAGACCCTTCTGTGGAATCCATAAGAACAATATATAAAAATCATAATATAGCAAATATGTTAAGAACCAAAATATGACAAATAGTTAACATGCTATATTCCACTTTATTCTACCGTGGCACGCAAAGTTTGGAAACCAAATTTCAGTGAGAAAAATATTTTTGGGGTTTTACTTTTGAATTCCAAAGGACATTTGGGTTTGAGATGAAACATTTAATATTTCTAAGCAAGGCTACTTTTTATACTGATGTCTCAAAATGTCCAAAAGATGAATAAAACAAATTAAAAAAGAGAAAGAAATGATCCAAAAAAAAGTTTGGTAAGTATCACAGCTTGTTAAAGGGGAAGTCTTTTTTTTTTTTTTTTTTTTAAACCTGGACCTTATTTCTGGCATAAAATACGTTCATCTACTCACAGGTAACAGTGCATGCAGACCGAGTAGTCCCCTGCTTCCGAGCAGTAAACACCGTGAAACAGGCGCGGCAGGTGGCAGCCCGCAGTGATACGAAGGGAGAGAAAATAGCACCAAGCGATTGTGAGGTCTGACTTTTTCCTGGACAATGATTTTGTGATGCAAATGTATTACTCTTTTGAACGCATATTGTTTTGAGAAGCAAAACGCTTTATTTTTGTGGCCCCAGCCTACTAGCGGGACTACTTTCGTCAACACCAAAACAAGGCCGGAACTCGGCTCACAGGACACAGTAGGGGGTAAGTCAATGTTCATAAACGATATTGCTAGTATGGGATGTCATACAGCTACATGTCAAAAGAGGTGAACTATCCCTTTAAGTTTGTATTTTACTCAGAAAATAGAAGCTAGCTGGATAGTTAGACTTGCTTATCTCAGATAAGACTTTTTTTTTTCCTGGGGTAGCATTAGTTCCGTGTTTCACAAGGGACAGCTAGCTTACTAGCGTTTGCTGCGTATCCTCCATTGGTTCAGTTTTGGTGAATGTCAAAACTAAAACGGCAGCAAGTAACGTTAGAGCCCCATATGTCACCCTGTTGTCAAAGAATGAAGGAAATTCAGGATTGATCTTCTGAACAAGATGTTCTTGTGTTTCAAATACATGGGCCAGACATGGCCATCAAACAGGCCAGGGGGATCAGGCACCAGGTAGTTCCTTGAGTGAAGAAGACGAGTAAAAACGAATGCACCTGCGTATGGTCAAAGAGGCAACAAACATGTCATCAAAGGTTTACAGAAATGCTAAGCAACCACAAAGCAACACAGTGTGGTGCAGGGCTGGAAAACTAAACTTTAAGCTGTGGTATTGCGATTGTGAATAACATTTGATGTCAGCGAGTCAGAGGCGTGGCGTTTTCAGGCTGACCAACTTTCTCTCGCGCCGCTTTAAAGTTCAGTCTGACTCTGAAGAGAAACAAATCGAACACGGAACATAAAGCATGTTCAGGAATGCGGTTTGTGTCTCTGTATTCGTCAGGCGGGGGCATCCAGAAGCGCTCTGCAGACGACTGCTTCACCATCCATCACTTTGAGAACAAGTTTGTGACGGAGACCCGAATCTGCAAGGCCTGATGGGAGAGCGTTGGCGATCTCGAGTGATCTAAATAGCGTCCGGAAGGACTCCGACTTTCACCAAACTACTAAAGTAGTTGAACGTATTTTATGACAGAAATAAGGTCCAGTTTTAAAAAAAATAAACTTCCCCTTTCACACTTTTTGCAACGATTAACGGTAGTCGTCCACTGTTCCGGCACGTCAACTTAACTCGCCGGATTGGATGCCTAGTCTCGCCGTGTTGCTACTACAGTGGGTGTGTACAGAGGGGCGAGTAGAATGGCTCCGGGGGAAAGTAAATAACTTGTGATTTTAACCAACCGAAGTTTCTCCCTCTAGAAATTTGAGTTTTGGAGGGAAATTAATGTGTATAAATCGTCAGCAATGGAACATTATTTCATATTGCACCATGGATCCGGATCTGCGAGCGAGGAGAGCTGCTGCTGCTGCTGCTGCGACACAGGAGATCACATGATCTACTGTCATTGGATAACGCACTTCGTCTGCCGTGGCAAATTTGCATAAACTTCGGCCGAGCCCAACTTTTTGACGTGCCGCAGTTCCGCCGCTCGCCGTGCCGGAATCCCAGCATGCTTTGCGAGCACGGCGACAACGATCGGCCGGATTTCATTGAAAATGAATTGAATGCGTTGGATACGTCATGAACTGAAGAAATGTCCATCTTACAATACTTTACTATAATCTCATGGCCCTCTCCAGCTTTGTGGTAATAAGATTTTCATTTTCAGAGTGTCAAACTGTTTTGAAAGCTTTCAAACGCATGATCGGATCTTGTCCAACGAAGACTGCGAACAAATCATTACCCCCAACAAGCTAATCAGGAGGCTTTGGTAGAAGTTAACCAGAATTTTTGCAGGCTGCTTCTTTTCCACACAATTACGTTATTGTGTTTGACAAAATAAAGCAGCATTCGTGATACGTCAGTGTTCTGCTAGTTCGATCAAAATGTTACCAGTTAAATGGATAACTGAAAGACAGACAGATGATGTGATTAAAAACAATGAAGAATTTAGTGAAAATGACTTTTTACCTGCAGCAGGTCAGCCACAGCCAAGTTCATCATGAACATCACAGCCTTCTTGGTATCTCTGATGTAGAGCCTGAACACCCAGAGCGCCAGCACATTGCCCAGTAGGCCCGGTGCCAAGATCACACTATACACCACAGCATAAATGTGGTGCTGGTACGTCTTCAGACTGCCTAAGTCCTGGCAGCTTTGGCTCACATTAAGCCAAGAGGCATTCATGGTCAGCTGTTGGGGTGAGCTGTCTTGCAAACCTGCTGGAAGCTTGTATCAGGAGAGCTGCTTGTAGCTTGATGACTGTTGAGTTTGGGTTTCCATCCTGTCCCTTATGGTGAAGAGGAGTTCATGCCATGACCTGTGCTGCCACTTCGCCGTAGCATTCCAGACAGGAGAGTGAGGTTTATTTGGTGAAGTTTGTGTCCCACGCTGAAAAAGTGTCACTGCGCCAGGTCTTCTTGCCAGAAAAAAGGCACTGTTGGAACAGAGAAACAGAGTACTTGTATTCAGAGATATTTGGTAAACTGTGTAAGATGTGTCCAGAAAGAAGAAGTTGTCCGTCCAAATGCTGGCTGCGCTGTCGGCACAAATGTTATGACTGTAATAAACCGGTAATAAACTGTGCACACTGGGATAGATGGAGGCATTGATGTTTGCACGTTGGGAAATGGGCCACACGTGGCAACGCGTTTTGCATGTATAAACATCGGGTCCGAAGAAAGAGCTGATCTCACACCTTCTTTGTACACCGATCTGTCCCGTAAGCACCCTCACACCTGCCAGTGAAGGCGTTAGATGTTTCTAAACAGCACATAACATAACATAACATGCATGTTCACAGCTTTTTGCATTGGCCTTTACAGTAAACGTGCAAACCCACTGAGTAGTTGATTTTTCACTCTCCCACGTACTGTTCACTGCTGAGCATCTTCACCTGCAGGGCAGCCCACAATAAGCCGCTGTGAAATGCCTCTGCACCAAGCAGCGGGAAAAAAAGTTGTTAAAAGTCAAGCAAACTTGTCTTGGTTACATGGGGATATGAAGATCACCACACTGCATGCGATGTTTTTTTTTTTCACACAGCAAACAGCACAAAATGAAAGTAGTTCAGACGAAAAGAAAAAAACTGTAAAGATCCTCTTAAAAACATTTGAACTGCTGGTACTGACACACACCTCAGATGGAAAGACACAGTAATAATAAAAGCCGAGCAACTTGCAACATTCAACATTCAGCGTGAGCTAAAAATGGTTTTTGATCCAGTTGTCTCCCTTGTATCATCTCATACGATCTAAACAGGTCCTACGTTTCATCGATTACACAACATTAAAGTGTTCTGGTCTCAGTTTTTCTAAGGATCTGCCTTTGTTTTATTACGCGGGTAAAACTACAAAATCAGGTCTGCTGCTTATGAAGAGAGCCAGTAAACACTTTTAAATCATTTGACTTTAACTTTAACTACTCAGATGAGCATTACCTAATGTGCAATAGGAAGGTTTTTTAGTATGGCAAGGAAAAAACTGTTACTCCATGAAAGTTAAGGGGATCAGTGGTTATCGTTTATGTCTTTATTTAACATACCCATGGCCCAATCTCAATGCCTCTCCTTGTCCCTAACTCTAAAATTAGCAGAGGAAAATAAACGGTAGCTTTTTTTAGGGATCAAGGAGTAGATGTCATCGAGCCCTTAAATCAACGCTATAGGGGCTCTTCCTCACTTTTGCCAAGCTTTAATGCATCTAAATGATCTTCCCATGCAGCCAGTTGAGAATTGTGAGCCAACAAACCACCAGTTTAACGGAGGCTAGATAGAGATTGTTCCCGACTCTCTCTATCAACCCATCAAGCTTTCATGAAAATCTCTCCAACAACCTCGGAATGCACAATTTCACTTTGAAGATCATCCACCTGTCATTCAGATGGTATTACAACCTGTTTTGTGAAGGAGGTTTTTAAGGTTGGACCAGACATTGTGGCCTTCATTAACTCATCTCTTTCCACTGGTGTTTTCCTCCCCTACATAGTGCTTTAAACTGGTTCAAGTCCTATCTCGAGGACAGGAAATATTTTGTTGAAATTGGTAACTGTGTCTCAGACCAAATGGCTATGTCCTGTGGGGTTCCCCAGGGGTCAATCATGGGACCCCTGATGTTCAATCTGTACATGATTCCATTAGGCCAGCTAATTCGCAACTATAATGTGTCCTACCACAACTATGCAGATTACACTCAGATCTACGTGTCACTGACGGCAGGAGAACACGGGCTTGTAGATACATTGTGTCACTGCATCGAACAGAGCAGTGTGTGGATGCAAAACAATTTTCTTCAGCTAAACTCAGACAAAACTGAAATCATTGTCTGTGGCCCACAGAAACAAAGAGAAAGTGTTATCAGTTAGCTTGAGACTCTCTCTAAAACCTAATTATCAAGTTAGAAATCTCGGGGTAATATTGGACTCAGACCTGAACTTTAACAGTCACATTAAAGCAATAACAACCAAAGTACATTTCTGACATGTAAGAGCCATATGAACCAACTCGGGCTCTGAGAACCTCAGGGAGGGGTCTCCTGCTGGTGCCCAGAGTCAGGACTAAACAAGGTGAGGCTGCAATTCAGTTTTATGCTCCTAAAATGTGGAACAGTCTTCCAGAATATGTGAGACAGACCTCAACTCTGACAATGTTTAAATCCAGGCTGAAAGCAGTTCTATTTAGCTGTGCATATGACAACTGAAAGTATTTTATCTGCACTCTTTGCTTTTAATTTAATTTTATGGAATAATTTTATTTGCCTTCTTGTGATTTTATGTGGCTGCAAAGCACTTTGAATTGCCTTGTGTACGAATTGTGCTCTACAAATAAACTTGCCTTGCCTTGCCTACTTTAAATGTGCTCCAGTCCAACTGTTTTGAAAAAAGCTTTCATGACATCTACTTTTTTTGGCAAATTTTAGATCTCCATTTCCAAACTCCCACTTTTATCTGAGATAAAGCTGTTTTCTTTGCAACTGATCACCTTTGTGAACCACAAAAAGTTTGACACAGTGGGTCATGGTGTCGTGTTTTACTGCCTCTCTTGAGGTGTCCCTCGAGGATCCATTTTGGGCCTTTTTATATGAACCATCATCTTGTCCAGCGTGGATGACTACAATGCACTTTATTCTTGAAACAGCAAGAAAAATAGATAGAATTCTTTTATAGAATTTTTCTTTTTTCTTTTTATGTTTCAATAGGTTGTTCCTGATTTTTAGTATCTGTATTATTTGCAGAGCACTTTCTTATCTGATTACAATAACTGTTCTAGAAATAAAATAATTACTATTATTGTCATTATTTGGATGTCTAGATTACAACTACTCTTCAATCCCTAAAGGGAAAGGGCTTGAAGTTATTGATATGATTTGTACGGGCAGGAATAAAGCGCTGTATAGAGGGAAAGGTACTTTCTCAGATTTGACTCCTACGTGATAAGGAGTCTGAACGAGACAGCCTTTTTGGCTGGTAAGTTCAATCCCAAAAAAGACTGGGAACCACAATCTTTTAAAAACATGCTGTTTATGCAGGTTTATCAGTCTTAAGCCAAGTTATAGGAAAAAATGTAGAACTATTTAACTGTAATTGTCAATAGCTGACTCTGACTTCCCATCAAAGACATTAACAAGCAGTGGACATTTGGAAAGACAGATGTGAGCTGTTTGGTTTGGACTCCTCTTCTGCTCTTTTGACAGCCTTTCATACTTCACAACTCCCACAAAGAGCTCCCAGCAGACTTTCTTTCCTCAGACCTCAATTTTACTCCTCTGGCCAATGACCTCTGTTTCACTGATTCTCCACATTTCACACTCAGTTTTGCACACACCACGTTCTTCTGCCAGAAAGTGTTCATGTGATCTCAAAGAGGCTATTACTGTAACAAGAACTACTTGTTGAGCTTTTGTTTCCTTCTTGTCGATAGAGGTAGTGGAGGGATATATATATAAAAATATATATGTATATTTATGTAGATAGATAGATAGATAGATAGATAGATAGATAGATAGATACTTTATTGATCCCGAAGGAAATTCAAGCATCCAGTAGCAAGACATAAAGCAATAAAAATGTATATATGTACTGTGACAACGTATCAAAACCAGCACGTGAAACTATTAAGTAGCACGTCATCTTGAACCATGTTTGTATGTATGTGAAAGTAAAACTTTTTTGAATGAATAAAGTTAAGATAAGGAGCTCAAGCTTGGATCACGATGAAAGTGAAGGAAAAGTTCATTTTCCTACCTATTTTCAAGAGTTTTGGTCCTCAATTGTTGCCACTGGAAACGTTGTTTTATCTGCTGTGAATCATCTCTGCGTGGGTTGTTGGGGTGTTACAGCTTTTCCATTCAGACATGACATCTGGCCTCACGTAACGGCACCCAGAAGGCTGGCGGTGAGCGCCCAGGTCCCTCCACGTGCGTGCTGTTCCAACACACGAAACATACCACAATTATCATGAATTGCCCTTCACATAGACACAGAAAGGAATACAGGCGCCCTGACAGTTGCCCATACGCGCGTACACACACCCTCAACATAACAGACATTCCTCACATTGGAGTAACATACGAGATCCCCCATGAGGAATGACTCCACACTCTGAGAATTTTGCTGTTCACACAGCCTTTCACGCAATCTTTTTCCTTTATTTCTATCAGCTATTAGAAAATTGATAAAAATTCTCACCTCTGTCTTCAAGCTTCACGCCGTCTCAGCATCAAAAATCCGAAGAGTGAAACGTCAGCCAACAAACTCCTTTCTCATCTTCCCTAATTCTGTCTCCATTCACCTCGTCTCTTCATCTAACTTACACCTTCTATCTTTTTCTTCTCACAAGCAGTTTCCTGTTTTGTTTCGTCACTTTATTGTCTCTATTGCTTTGTTGCCTTTTGCCTTTCTCTGTCCGTCTCTCAGCTGCACTGGGGATTTTGGCACGCACACCCGGAGCTTCCTGTGAGCAGAGGAGGAGTGGCTTGTAAGACTTTTTAACAATAATACTTCTGCTATTATGCTCGTGGCCACTGTTTCCACGCACACGTCTATCTGCAATGTGCGTCCTCTTGATGCCGGATGAAAAAAGATTGAAATGGATCAAAATGAGGAACAAGAAATCAAACTGCTTTTTGTTTCAGATATGTCTCAATGTGTTATTTTCAGTCACAAAATGAGTGCTAAAATTTGATTGTCAAGTTTCACAGCAAGAGGACAAGACGTGGGCGTTTTCTGGTAGTTTCCTAAGGCGGGCTGAGCTCATCTGCCTTGTGTAGAGACAGAGGTGTCTCAGTCTTGGGTGAAGCGGATGCGAGAGGAGGTGGGTGGGTGTTGGGGAATGATATTTCAGTTTTAACGCAAACTCAAAGCGTGGCAGTTACTGGTTTTCTGCACTGCGGCAACTTCTTCCAACTGCCTCCACCACTTTGCATTGTGGCAGGAAGTAGAGCAAAAACAAGCTGACACCTGTTATCATTAGCTGCACGTCAGCCACAGGTCACTCCATCGTGAAGCAACATCAAAACACACACTAGAGACGAGCATCAGAAACACAGATCAGACGTAAAGCGCAGTTTTTATTTACAGTAAATCACATTGGGGTTGGCATACAGCTTTTATCACATAGCTTATTCAAAGTTGTTACATTTTACTGAGACTCAACACGGGAGACACACAGACTTTAAAAGAAACATCTCCCAACATCAGGTGACTGTTATGATATATTGTGCACAGTCACAGGCACGCATTATTTTCTACTTTCTAAAGTGACATACTCCTTAGAATAGCCAAGCTTTGCACATTCAGGGTAATGCTTTTGGGTCAATTTTGCATTTAGACAGAATCAACATTTGGACTCTAACCTGGTCAGTCTGTTTTTAAGTCCAACAGAATCCTTTATGGATACTCATCTGCCTGCCATGTTTGTCCCTGTTGTTTCCCAAAACAAACGCAGCTTTCCCTCTGAATGAAACTACTCCCTCTCTGAGCAACTACTCCCTATACGCAGTAATGTGGTCCGTGTAGGACAGTCGGTCGGGGAGCTGATCGGGGAGGAGAAGAGCGAGGACGAGAAGGAGGAGGTGCGCTTGCCGAGGTGTCTTCGGAATTCTGCTGTTAGAAAGTAATAAAGAAGAGGATTGAGGCAGCAGCTCAGGCTCGCCATGCAAAGAGACACCGGGTGGAACTGTTTCACTGCCAGCCTGGTCGCACAGTGGGACACATAGTTCTGCGACACCATCAGGAAGAGCAGGAAGTTGATGTGGTACGGGGCGAAGCAGAACAGAAAGAGAGCACAGCAGCTCAACACCATCCGCAGACCTCGCTGCTTCTCGCTGTTTGCACGACTGTCGCTGTATTGATCCGGCTGGCCGTTGGAGGTGACCGACTGGAGTCTGCTGTGAGTCGAGGAGCCGAGCGTCGTCGAGTTCTGCTGCTCCGGGCTCTGGCTGCGCTTCAGGGACCAGGCAATGCGGATGGAGCTGTAACTGATGCAGATCAGAGGGATCAGAAACCCAAACAGCTCAGCCAGAGTCATCATGGTGACCGCCACAGAGAAGCGCACTTTACGATAAGGAAGGTCTTTAAAACATCCCTCACTAGAAGTCGCCATCGGTGGGCTGACAGTTGTATGCAATGGTTGTTGCATAAAAGGCTTGGTGGGGTCTAAGGGTTGTGGGGTAAAAGTGATATCCAGTGAGTGGGATATGTTAGTGGCTGTCAGTGCACTGTTGCTGCTGATCCGCATCAGAATGAAAGGTGAGCAAGCGAGTCCCACCACCACCCACACAATCACGCTGATCAACAGGTCATAGCGGCGTCTCCACCGACGGGCAACGAATGGGTCGAGCAGGAAGGCACACCTCTGCACGCTGATACACATCTGAAAGAGCAGTGACATCACGAGTCATGAGTCACTTTTAATTAAAAAAAAAAAAAAAAATGTGTTGTCACCTGACTTATTTAAAATGGAAGTTATTCAAAAGTTATCATTTGAATTGAATTGAATTTCCTTCTTCCTCAAATAAGAGTTTTCAGAACTTTCCACGACTGTTTTCGCTAAAATTGCCCACTTACCAGGAACATTATGGCGGCGTACATGTTCAAGTATTTGAGGTAGAAGCAGAACATGCAAATGCTTCGCCCAAAGGGCCAGGTGTGTGTGAAGTAATAGTAAATCCTGAGGGGCAGTGAGAGGGTGTGGGCCAAGTCTGCCAAAGCCAGGTTTATCATGAAGATCACCGCCTTAGTCTTCTTGCTGTTGAGCAGAACACAGAAGAGTCAGCCGCAGGACAAATGTATGGAAAAGGCATTTATCTGTTCGGCCTAATGAATGTATACCTAATATGTCTGCAGAGGACCCAGACAGCAATGGTGTTGAGCAGAAGCGCGGGGATGAAGAGCAGCAGGTAGAAGTAGGTGTACATCTTGTCCATGCTTTGATTCCAGGTGATTAAACTGTCGTTACAGGATATTGGGGAGTTGTCCGCAAGCGATCCGGTCGTGTTCTGAGTCATTTTGTTTTTGTCTCACGCTGACATTGATGATAGTGCCTTTTTTTTTTTTTTTTTTCAGTCCATATTTTTTTTCAGATTGGAGTCAGACACCAGTAACACCTGAAAGAGAAATAGCAGAAGTAAACTGAGTCAGAGTAATCGTAAATAGTTTGTAAGTTTGTAATAGTCTGTAAATAGTTTTACAGTCCTTTATCAGTAATGATTAGTAGTGCTGACTCATCATAAGCTGTTAATAGAGACACTCTGGCAGGGGGTGTTTGTATCAAAAGGGTTTTCCTCTACAGATGAAATCAGCCCACTTCTCACCTAATGAAAGACTTGTTGTTTGCGGACCTAAAAGCTGAAACTGAAATTTCATATTTAAAATTAAACTTGGCGAAGCAACCTCCACATCCAAGAGTGAACTTTCAGTCTCGTGTCTCGGCAGGTGCTTTAGATCCACCTAAAGAATGACACTTTCGTCAGAGAGAGCGCCCCAAAGCCCCGTTAAGAACCGTTTAACGGCGCCATTACACCTGGATGACATCTTTAATTCACGTTCATGCAGGCAGAGCATTCTGATTGTTTTCGGGCTCCTTATTTGAGAAAAAAATGATGTCTGCTGTTCCAGATAAGCTCCAGAGTCTTAGTTATGGGTACTGTTGGATTTATTTAATTGAAAATTCCAACAAATATTGCATAAATTATGAGAATTTAAACTTATTGTAAAATTCCACCTGATATAATTGTAGATAACATTTTCTGTTGCTCTGAAAGTTGCTTCTCTGAGCTTCTAAAACAAAACCCGATCATTATCAGCACTATGAAACAAGCAGGATCCGGTTTATAGAGTCAAGACACCTCCAACTTTGTTGCCTTTGTAATTAACAATGTGTTGCTCTTTAATTTCTCCTCTGAGTTGCTCAACTTTTGCGAGATTTATGAAAACAGTTGATTTACACCTTATTTGATAAGCCAAAATAAGATCTGTGACCTGACAGTCCAACTGTCCGTAGGATTGGTCTCCCTGGTGTGCAATAGAGATAGAAAAAAACAGATTGTCATGCTGTTGCAAGCCCAACGGCAGCCTTGTTCACAGCCCTGTCACCTAAAACCTGGCAGTGATGACTTAAAGCTAAATGTATCATCTCTCAATAACATTAGAGAAATTAGTTACAACTCACTGTCTTATAAGTGAGTAAACATTAATGTCTCATTACAAAGTGTCTCCCAAACAATGAATGCAGTGTGGAGACATAACTCAGGTTTTTTTTAAAGATCTAAAAGATATGTGATGTGGACACACACACACACACAGCCCCCCCCACCCCGCACTCAGACACACACACAAAAACACTCAGGACTCTGCAACAAACTGTCTCCTGCACTTTTATCACCTTTTATCGCTGTTATTATGTTCCATACTGCCGGTTTGCACTACTATAACTTTTTTATCGCTTTATTATGTTCCATACTGCCGTTTTTGCACTACCACAACCATAACTATGCTGCTAACTTAACTTATACTTAACTTGTACATAACTTATACTTAACTTGTACATAACTTATACATACCAACCACACTGCATTTATATACATTTTTTATTGGCTCTTAGCTCTTAGTTTTAGCTTAGTATATGTCTGTGTGCCCTGAATGTTTACTTTGTATTGATACTGTATGTCCTGTCCTATCTGTTGTGCCTGTGCACTTTATATGTCACCGTGAGAGTGTGTGAAACGTCCTCTCGATTCCTTTGTATGTTTCGGCATGTGAAGAAATTGACAATAAAGCAACTTTGACTTTGACTGGTTGTCACATTAAAGAAGGTGTTTAAAAAAAAGCATTCAAAAGTGTGACTGATCAGACGAGGAAAAAATTAAAAAGCTGCAGCAGGAAGTAGACGACAGAAAGGCAGAGCATTTATTGTGCTTATCATCGAAGCATCACCCTTCCTTCTGCCATCAAGACAGGTCCACACCCTTCCTATACCGGCCTCACAAGGGGAAGAGAAGAACAGTGACAGTTTGCCTTTTTTTCTGCTTTTTTTTTTTTTTTTTTAATCAAAGCTTTTGCTTCATGAATTTTAACCTGTTTTGACCCTTGATCTTATTGGCCACTGAGGCTCTCGGTCCACCACGGCCAGCCAACAAGGCTGCTTCACGTTACCTGGACAGTTATGAGTTGCGAAAGTCTTCAGACTCAAAATTGAGGAAGTGATACGTTGGGAAAAAATACAAAGATAATAAGCAAACTCATTTGCATGTGTTACATTAAAACACGTGTGAACATGCTCGTAAAGCTCCGAAAAAAAGCAAATAGATGACAACACTTTGAACAGCAGGATTTAGCCTGTTTGCCACCAGAACCAAAAACCAAAACTCCTTTTTACAGTTTGCATCCTCTTTAACTTAAGACATAAACATTTAATATGTGCATTCTTTTCACTGAGTGTTGAGAGCTTTAAAAACACCCAAACAGAGAAGCCTGGCATGAACCACAAGTAACAAGCAGCATGACTTCCTCATAGACATCTCTATAAACAACACATGTGTCATTACCTTGTGTTACTGCGTCTTCTTTAGAAATCATCAGCGTGCACGGAGAGGAGCGCTCAGAGCTTCATGTAGAGACAGCAGCCCAGGGACCACGCGCCACAGCAGCTTCGCAAGCAGACGTCTCTCTTCCGTGAGCTGTGCAGGAACAAAGTCAGCATCAATCTTTTTTGGCGCACTTGTGACAGAGAAAAGCCTATCAGAGTGTGCATGGGAAGTCAGCATTACCCTGCCACAGATGTGGTTTGACTGTGCAGTTTGCACGAGGGGATGGCGTCAGTTGTGGGCTGTTCTCAGATGAGACTGGTGCTTGGTTCTGAGTGATGGTGATGAAAGGAGGAGGAGGAAGCTCTGCCCTCTCAGACTGCCGGGGTATTTTTACTCAGCCAAACCTGTAGACCAACACAGAACCGGACGCGAGTGTGAGGGTAAAAAAAAACAAAAACATAAAGAGGTTGATTTGAAACAGAAGAAACAGCTGTTGGTTCCTCTTACTTTTCAGCAGATGCTCTGTGAATGGACAGGAGACTTTTCACCTTTTCTATTTTCCTCCAGTTGGATTGCAGACAATTCCTCTGCTGTACTGTAAAGCTGTGTGAACGTTGAAATCATTTACATTCTGCAGTACAGGCACTCATCTGCTTCCTGTATCAGAAACTGCACTTCCTTTTTCCACTGTTGTTCACGAAAGCATTGATTTTGCAAGGCATGAGGTTGTTCATCTTCTGAAACTTTAAAAAGGGTGCAGTGCACTTTTAGACAGGAGAGAGTGTTGTCTCATAACATTTGCGGTTGTGGTCTCAAATGTGTAGCGTCTAAGGTCTTCACGTGCCAAAAGCAAATGCTAAACCACAGCTCAGCATCACGGGAGAGGTTCTCTCCGTCCTGTTAGTTTCACACCTGTCGGTTGGTCTGAAGTCACACCCAGAGAGTGAGATTTACCGATGGTACCCGGGCTTCTTCTTAAATGTAAAAGCTTTGGTTTCACCTCAACACGTGTAGGTCAACCGCCTCGACTAAAATGTAGAAGTCAATCTGAGGTTTTCAAAAAAATGTCTTTGTTCCAACTTGTGGCCACTAGATGTCAGCACAGACCGCTGCTCACAGTTTCCTGATCTGATTTAAACTTCTTGTTTTTTTCTCCTTCTTCTTCTACATCCCAGACTCACTCTGCCCCTTTAACGGAAGCATTTGGACGGTTAGCAGTTAGCTGCTTTCCCCTGCAAAACAGGAGCAACATTCTTGACGTGAACCACTCAGGGGTTAAAGGGGAGCTCTTGCATATTTCCAACACTCCCACTCCTCTTATTTCCTGCCCCTCTATCCACTGCAGAGCTTTCTCCCTGCTCCCCTTGACCCTAAAATCCATTCACCGTTATCTCTGTGTCTCTGTTGCTGAATACATATTGTCACATCATTCACTCAGCCAAAGAGGGGTGGTGGGGTTAGATCTGTTTTCTCTCTTCCTCTCTCTCTCTATACATATCACTGCAGCAGGTACGGAGGTCTATAGCATTACCAACTATGGCCATGAATCTGTATCCCAGGATTCTCTACTGTAGAAGGAAAAAACAGCTCACTCTGACTGTGCTCAGGATAGAAAAGAGGTCCTTTCTCCAGGATCACAAAGATGAGTCTGCTGCTGCCTCTCAGCACTACTGCTGGAGGCCTGTTTATGGCAGGAAGCTGGAACAGTGTATCCTACATAAGAAAAACAAAATAAGCTTTCCTAAAGGATTAGTGGGAATGTGTTTACGCAAATGACCAACTAACAACACCACAGCAAGCTAGAAAAATCCTGGATCTAGTCTCGGTAGAACCTGTAGCGCTGTGACTGTCAGTCCCCTTTCTTTCTTCTTCACTGTTTATTATTCCACTCACTCGTGACTTAAAAAAGCGACTTAAAGCCCTCCACGCAGTTATCAAGCTTGACAGTGAGGTCGTTAAGGAAACTTTACACCTCATCTCATTTATTCAAGACCCGTTTGTGCCACTGAGTCTAACAACTGGCTGCAAGCCATTTGTGAAAGTTAAGTGAAAGTGGATGCGGCGTCATATCTGTAATATCTGTATACCCCTGAACTCGATGCAAAAGACTGACCGTAAAACCAGTTTACTGTTGTGAACAGGTCTTGCACCCCACTGGACCTTTGTGATGAAAGGCTTTAAAACTAAGAGCATTTCAGACAGAAGGATTCCACAAATTCATACAGGCAAATTCAGCAATTCTCATGTCTGGATCTGCTGAGTCATGGTGCAGCTTTGGGCTTCGTGTTGTGTAAGAAGGTGATTTTGGGTAAACAGTCAAGAGTGTTCATCCGTACTTTGGAATGTGAGCATATTTGTTGCGTGTAAGAGACTTTGAGCAGATCTGCAAGTCTAAGGCCAGATTAAGACAGAGAGCCCTCATTCAGAGGCAAACAATGGACCATTGCTAAAGTCATAATAAGCATTTGGCCTGTGACACAGCACACAGGACAAGGTCCTCGAATGAATCGGGGCCGCCCTCTGCGACATCAGCGAACTTCAAGCGCTCGCTTGGTGAAAACGAAGGGCCGGAGTGGAGGAACTCCTCCACGAGTCAAATTTACAGTCCTGCAGACAAAAGGCAGCTGACAGGAGGCTCGACCGAGAGAAATGGGCACAAGGACGGAAGACAGAAATAATAAATGCAGCCAGGACAGAAATTCAAAACAGACATTTAGTGTCCTCAAACTCAGCAGATCAGCACAACACTGTCAACACATCACAGTAGTAACAGCAGATCTCAACACACCAAAGAGTGTCATTACATTAAGATCTTACATTATGTAATGAACTGTGAAAGCTTAAACTTTATAATATCAAAACCTATGGATTTGTGTATTAAAAAGGTTTCAATAGGGTGGACAGAAATCTCCATTTAATGCAGAATCCAGTGCATTTGTAAGTGTTTGTGTGTGTGAAGCCTGAGTGATGATGTGCTGGAGGCTCTCTTTGAGTCCCTTTGTGTCTCTGGATGATTACAGTAGTTCTAGTGTGGCTGAGTCTGTGGTCCCTACAGTGCTCTCTCATAATAAACCCAGATACATTCCTCTGTTCTCCAATGGTAGATTAATCCGTAAAGCCCAGGCCATACCTCAGGACTTACCCCAGGTTTTAACTAATCTGGTGAGCTATTTGTTTGCCACTTCCAGGATCACACAGCTGACTGCTTTAACATTCAAGCTCAGGGTTCCTGTCAAACCCACCCTGTCTTTCCTTCCATTCTCTCTTTCGCACTGAGTCAGAGCTGAGTGTCAGTAACCACTGTATCTTTTCCATTGCTGGCCGGGGTGTGTGTGTCTCTGGGGAGAGTGTTTGCCGTGTCCATGTTCTCAGTGTCGCTGCGGGGGATACTCTCAGGACGAGAGACGGTCCCTTTGCCTCCCATGGTCAGGCTCTTCTGAAAGCTCTCGGAGGTGAAGTAGTAGACTACGGGATCCAGGCAGCAGTTGAGACTGGCAAGGCACAGGGTGATGGGGTAAAGTGTTCGGGCAAAGCGTTCCACCGTGCAATTAGCCAGGGCCTGGGTTCGCACCAAGGCATACACAAAGAGGATAGAGTTATAAGGGACAAAGCAGATGATGAAGATGCCTAGATGGACCACGATCATCCGCAGAACGCGCCTCTTGCTGTTACAGCCATGACCAACAGTCCCCGGGCGACGGAGTGTCCGCAGAACCAGCGAGGAACATACCAAGTTGGCCAAAAGGGGGAGGAGGAAACCCACAATCTGGGGGGAAAATAAAAAACAAAACCGTGACGTAAAAATAAAATCTTGTTGTTCTGTATTTGTGCACCTTAATAAACAAATATACAAGAAGAGCACATATCAATGCACGAGTATCGGAGCGTGCCCGTTCACCTCAATGAAGATGGTGATTTTGGACAGGTAGGTCTTCCAGGTGCTCTTGGAAAAGCCCTCGAAGCACGTGGTGGCTCTGTGTCTGCTGTTGATGGTGGAAAAGAAGGTCACCGATATCCCTCCGCCCACGATGGTCAGCCACACGGCCGCGCACATCAGCGCCGCGTTCCTGCGCGTGCGGATGGAGCGCGAGCGGAACGGGTAAACTATTGCCAGGAAGCGGTCCACGCTGATGCAGGTGAGGAAGAGCATGCTGCCATAGATGTTGGTGATGAAGGCCGTTCCTGAAACCTTACACAATCCATCTCCAAAAGGCCAGTGGCGGTTCACATTGTAGAAGACTTTGAACGGCAGCGTAAAAACAAACACTAAATCAGAAAATGCTAAATTAGTCATAAACATAGTGGTCTCGTTACGCATCTTCATCCGGAAGCAGAATACGAAGAGGGCAGCACAGTTGGTTATCAGGCCTAAGATGAAGACTACGCTGTAAACCGCAGAGTACAAGTCGTACTTGAAGGAGTCGTCAATCCCACAGTCCTCCATTCCGGTTTCGTTGATCACCAGGCTGGCCATGGTGACAGCTCAGACAGGGAGGGGGTCTCCTCAAAAAATGTTACATAAAAGCCGTCAGGAAACGGGGAGTCAAGAGAGGATTTCTGGGGATCTGAGGGATCAGCCGGGGGCCCTCCAGTCAAGCCCCCTCTAAGTCATCGTGGACCCTCAGACACACAAACGAAGACAGACACAGTCAGGATGCGCGGCTGCACAGCTGGTCACTCGGTCCTGTGGAGAGAAAAGGAAAAAGCACTCAGTCACTTCCGCGCTATAAAAATTGCCGGCCAAGAAACAAACCCTGTCAGGTCTCCAAAAAGACAAAGCCTGGTGTTATCAACTGTAAAACAGACCGAGTACGATAAATGTGAAAACTAATCACACAGAAGGCAGAAATTTTTTTTTGTGTTACTCGCATGAGTATTTGAAACAGCAAAACTGTACAATTCTGAGGAAACAACCATATGGGGGCCAAGAATGAAGGATACAAAAGCAACTCCCAGGAATGATTTCTTTATGCAAATGTGTCACGGATTTACTTAAGTAACTCTTTACTGGTCCGGGTTAACCCCACTGAGAACCTTTGGGGTGTGCTGGAGAAGACTGCGCAGCGGTCCGACTCTCCCATCATCACTACAAGATCTTGTCAAAAATATGAATGCAACTCTGGACGGAAATAAATGTTGTGACAGTGCAGAAGCTTCTCGAAACGATGCCACAGCGAATGCATGCCGTAAGCAGAGCTGAAGGCGGTCCAACCAAATATCAGAGTGTGTGACTTCTTTTTTTTTTGGGGGGGGGGGTTATAGTGCATATAAGACACGTGAGGCAGGGGGTTTAAACAAAAGGAATATAATGCACAGCAAACAAAGTATAAAACAAGATGCATGTTGCTTTTTGTTGTTGAATCTAAACTTGACTCAAAACAACAATAGCACTCAAGCGCATTTCTGTGCGCTCATTTCTGTGCATTCATTTCTGTGCATTCATTTCTGTGCATTCACTTCTGTGCGCTCATTTCTGTGCGCTCATTTCTGTGCGATTGTTCACGTATATAATCTCTCAACTCAACTATTCCCTTGCCGCGTAGCACTGGGGCTGTTGCCGGAGCTCTCCTGACTGACTGTAAAAGGGAGAATACCTTTGTGATTCGGTGTTAAAAGAGATCATCATCATGAGATCATGCAAAAATCAAGTTTCGGTGGCGTAGTGGGTTAAGCAGGCGCCCCATGTACAGAGGCTACAGGCCTCGCTGCAGGTGGCCCTTTGCTGCATGTCATTACCCCTCTCTCTGCCCCCTACTTCCTGTCTCTCTTCAACTTTCCTGTCTATTAAAGGCATAAAAGCCCCAAAAAATAATTTTAAAAAATCAAGTTTCTGCCACGAATGCAGAGAAAATAATTGGGCGCCTGCTCAGTACGAAGGAAACGCCGCGCAGAGTGACTCCCACCACCGCAGAGCACTTCTGCTCAGATACAATGGCTTTGTTTTATTACATTAACAATCATAGTGACGCAACATCGCGGCAGACAATGTATTTTCTGGCTGGTTAGTCGAAGCAATATTTGAACGTGTGATGTCAGAGAAGGAGACTCTTAGGAATGTGTTGATATTGTAGAGTATCTTATCTCTGTGCCAGTGTCCTACGCGTTACGAATACACGCTATTCACCTTACACTTGTTTTTTGTATTGTGCTGCCCAAACAGTTATCATTGCACATTTTTTCTTATATAAGTATGATCACTGGTGAGTCGGTACATAAAATGTGCCCTTTTCTCACATGTTGGCAAAGATGTGTCTGAAATGAGTCATGGAGTGTGGATACACCCATGTCAGTATCTCTATTTTGAGGCTTCCTGGTTTCTGTCATACTCAGACCGCAGTGTACATAGAGCATAAAAAAACCTGCTCGTTTGTGCCATGGTCATTCAAATCAAATCAAATCAAATCAAATTTATTTATATAGCACATTTCATGTACAAACAATTCAAAGTGCTTTACATAAAATAAAAGCATTGCAGCAGGGAGTGGAAGAAGCATTAAAATACATAAAAGAATATAAAGAGAAACAAATAAAATAATTTAAATGCATTTAAAAACAAGCAACATTCCTGATAAGTTAAAAGATAGCGTGCAGATTTCATGCATAGACACATGAGAAAAGAAATGTTTTTAACCTGGATTTAGAAATGTCTACATTTGGTGAAAGTTTAATCTCCACTGGCAGTTTGTTCCACTTGTGTGCAGCATAACAGCTAAATGCTGCTTCTCCGTGTTTAGTCTGGACTCTGGACTGGACCAGCTGGCCTGAGTGCTTGAAGTACGAAGGTTCCTGAGGGGGATACTACAAAGCAAGTTCAACACAGCAAGGCTCTCCCTGTGTTAGCTGACTCCACAAAACCTGAAACCTAAATCAAAGATGGCAACTATCGCTTTCTTCTTCAGGTTCTGTGTGGGCTAACATAAAAAGGAGGTGCCTCGAGCCTCATTTGACTCTTCATCTGCGCAAAATACACCAATCATCTTTGGATGATCTCCATAAGAAGAGCAGGTTGTGTGCAAAGCAAAAAGAAACAATGTTTGACCAGAGGACTGCCATGAGAAAAATTGATAGTCTTTCCAAGGAGTTTATGTCTAGCAGCACATCAAGCTCTTAAACGTTTAACTTGCACTCAGCTCCGACGCTGCACCATAACTAAGTAGTTTCCTGATCTGTGTCAGTATCAGCAGTATAAAACAGACTTGTTGTCGAACTGGGACAAAACACAAAAAAACATGTACTCTGTTCTCATTCTGATTTACCAGCTGAGGGACGCCTTCGTGGAAATGTGACGCACAGCTTTGTTTTACTGTCACTGCTTCCTTGGCTGAATATGTAACCAAGCTATTGAGGTGACGGTTAAATTATTGATCTTCTGTCAGTCAATCTGACTTTTATTCAATGTTGATCGAGTGCTTTCAATTTAGTTTTAATGTCAGGTATCAGTATTGATGAAATAATTCAATATTTTCTTTTTTCTCCTGTCTACATGAAAACCCCACAGCAGCCCCCGGTGTGTTCCTCACCTGCAGGTTGCTTTGGATAAAAGAATCTGCTTCATGCAATTCAATACATGACAAAATGCAAGTCCAAACATAAACTGTTTCACAGAGCAGGTCATGTGATCAGGGTTAAAAGACTGACTTCAGGCTCAACAAACTCTGCAATGCCACTCATCCCACAATCTCTGATCATGTGTGTTTAGCTGCGTCTTATTTTTTTACTATCGCATAGCCAAACTGGGAATGTTCAAGGTGTTGATAAGACACAGTATCCAAGTTTCAGGAGTTTTGGTTTTTAGTACCAGGATAAGACATTATCCAGGTGTCCGAGGGCAGCAACACATAACCGGGACACAGGTACTGTAAACACACAACTAAATATTCAGAATTTTTATGTGAACAAACACCAAATGTGAATTTCGGGGGCATAAAGTAACTCCGACCGACTTCTGATTTGGTTTAGGAAGCCACTCATTTCGTTGCTGCATCTGCAGAAAAAACACAAACTAGTTTTTGCCAATAAGCAATAGCTGAATCACCAACACAGGGTAAAGTAACAGTGTCAAACTGAACCACTGAGCATCTGTATTGTTCTTCAGGGGGAAAGTTCACCGTTTTGACACATCTTTTTTAGCATAATAGTGCCACACAGCATGCAGAAACAGCTGTCCAATGTCTGCTGCAGCTCGGGACAGAGGTGTGTGAGGAAAACACACTCTACTGAGGTCTTGCCACCAAAATTGAACAAGAGATGCATCTTAAGAGAGATGTCAGGGTCGTTATTGTTGGAGCTTGACCTGTATTATGAACTCAAATCCCATGTCACCTCGGAGTCTGCTGTGTTGATTTCTCAGGTCCTCCATAAAGGGGGAGCGATTCTAAACCGCAGCAGCGATTTAATGAGCTAAACTGGACTCATCATGTGTGACCCAACAAAGTTAGACCAGCAGTGAGGTGGTCTGCTTCTCTGGCATCGTCTGCAGATACCCAGCGGGTCTCTGGATAAGATTCACTCAGTCTTCTCAGCACACACTCCAACACACACACACAAAGGCAACGCTGTGAGCGTAAGCTCGCAGTCCATCAGCCCCGCTCTGTGCCAGCTGCAGGGTGACATCTTTACTGCATTTTCACACGCCTCCCAGAAAGCCTAGACCAGCCCTAACAATGCCCTGACTGTACCCATGTGGACCAAACACACATTTGCATTTGTCGCCACACGGGAAAACATTTACATGTGCCAGTCCGCACACAGGGTCCTGTGTACTGTGGCTCAGACCCAGGACCCCTCGACAGCACCAGCTTTGCATTCTGCCGCTGATGTTTCTGCAGGCAGCTCGGAGTTCAGAACGCTGAACAGTTTTCAACAGTAAGAAGAACCTAAACCTCTGCTGCAGATGTGGAGCAGAGTTAGGCGTCTTTTGGTTTACTAGAGGTCCTGCCAAGGGGCTTCAGTCCTCAGTGTGTGCATGTGTGGATTTCTTGTTGGTGTCGTGGACAGCTGCACAGTTACAGGGGTTCCCCCCACTACTGGCCTACGGCAGTGACAGAAAAGAGGCCCCCGGGACCCGCTGATATGAACTGATCCAGTTCAGGCTCAGCTCTCACCCAGCTGTTCTTTTCTCTCACATGCCAGGGGAGAGTGTTCCGTTAAAGAGGACATCTTCACTGCTTTCAGCTTAGAGTCACTGTTCAAACTGTAGGAACATCCCACGCCACGAATACCACCAATGCATGAAGTTTAGTCCTCCGCAGACTTCTTAATAATCTTTTCTCAACTCATATTAGAGCATAAATGGTCAAAGAAATAGGTGACGGAATTATTTGTATTTGTCCGTGGTTGTTCATTTGAATCATTTGGACTGTTTCTCAGACAGAACTCACCACTCAAAGATTACACATCTGTCAAAATGCTAAAAAAAAAAAAAAAAAAAATTGAAGTATTTTATGGCATTAAAAGGATCAAACGAATCAACTTATAAAGGAAGCGGTTAAATAATCATGTCGAAAACGTTTTCAGCCGTAACACAGTTAACAAAAGATGCATGCATACAGACAGTTGTGCCAAATCCATCCATCAGTCGCTCGCGTGCTCTTAAGTGAGGAAAGCAGCCAGTCAAACATTCCCTGCGAGTGGAAACAAAACGTGTTTTTACCAGCGGAGAAGACAAACTGTTATTGTCTGAAGACAAAGCCGTCACACTCACGGGCAGCGGAGCGGATGGTGACAGCTCACCTCCCGGTCACTGATGTTTGTCAGCCATGCAGCGGTGCAGCTGTCAAAAGAGAAACTCCAGACTGTTTTCACTCGAGCTAAACTGGGGCGAGAAGCGTGCGGAACCGCTTATAAACCGGTAACAAATCCCGCGGGTGTGAGTTCTCTCGTTAACCCTAACGAGTCGCGGCGTCCGTCCGACTGCATCACGGTCCACCGCCACAGCGCCTGTGTTGGTGCGCGAGCACGTGCCGAGAGCGCTCGCGCGGTCACAGGAAACTAGACAATAGCACCTCGGCTGAGCAGACGGGGGGGGGGGGGGACTCGTTATATACAGAACAGTTGTTCTGTGGATATAATACAGTGCAAAAATCTTGTAGCCACCACTTTACCATTTGCTTCCAAGCTACCAGACTTTCTTGTAAAGTGGTCAAGCATAGAAAGGGACTCCTAACTCAAGGGATGAACCAGTGTTACACAGAAAAAGACACGTTTGCCAAGAGACAATCCTATATTGTATCTTTAGGCTCTTGGTTATTGGCATTCTGTTGCAAAGCCTCCCAATATGTGTCATTTTTTTGGTTGTATTTATGAAAATTAGAAAGATTACACAGTTTGAGTTCAAAATAGCAATTTTGCACCAACAGTGGGATTTCCAAGGAGCTAATAGCCAAAAACTTCAACATAAAATCTTATTAGACATCCCGGCATGGTGTGCAGTGTGTCCGGAAAAACTTTGACGAAACCGGACAGGTGGAGGGTGAAAGAAGAAGTGTCATGCCTGAAAATAAAAATATATATATATATATCTGCAGCAGATTAAAAGTGTCTGAAAGAGATGTCTTTAAGAAATAGAAAAAAAAATCAGCAGAGACCTGACACAGGACCTGATCAATGCAGCTGGACCTTCAGTTGATTCATCTACTGTTGGCCCAAGCCCAAGGTGTCAATGGAAGGGTGGCCGTCAAGAAGCCATTCTTAAGGAAGGGAAACAGGGAGAAAAGGCTGAGGTTTGCCAAATAACACAAGAAGTGGGCTGAAAATCAGTGGCAACAGGTCTTATGGAGGTATGAATCCTCCCCAGAGCCCGGAACTCAACATTATTTAACCAGGGATCATCCTGACAGAAAACAGAACTAAAGGCAGCCGACATCCAAAGAAGAGCTTTAGGATGTGCTTCCAGAAGCCTGGAGAACTATTCCTGAAGACCACATAAAGAAAGCTTGTCTAAGAGGGTTCAGACTGTGTTGAAGAACAAAGGTGCTCATACCAAATAATAAACTTTAAAGTTAGTTAGAATTGCCTTATATGCTGTATTTACATTTGCACATAATTCAGTCGATCACTGCATCTTTTTCCTGCTTTGCAACCACAAAATGAGGAACAACAGGGGAAAAAGGTGGAAAAGTTATGTCTGACTAAAGTGGTGTCTTTAGTGGTGTCTCAAGGCTTTTCCACAGCAGCCTACTGTTGTCTGTTTCGGGAACTTCTGTCACTTTTTGTATTTCCACACTGACGCCATGATGTTGACATCAGAGCTCTGCGGTGAACCAGACCATCTGTTGCGGGTCTTCTGGACAGATGATGCTTAGCATTTTCATACTGGTGCATTGCCAGGTGCATTAAAATGCTGCTTGAAAATAAACTAGAATTCTAATCAAATCAAAGAATGTAATCTCTATGTGCTTTTGTGAATAGAGTCATTTTAACGACATACTTTGATTTGAGAACATTTATTTGAGAAAAGAACAGCAGCCGACTTAATTCAGTTTACATCCCAGCAATCTGTGCAAGAAGTCAAGGGAACTGATTGTATTCAGTCTTTTTCCCATCCCTGTCAGTGGAAGTACAAAAAAATATAATGCATTGTTTCCACTATGACCAGGCTTAAGGGCCATGACAAATACCACCCATAAATTTGAGACATTTTTGATGGAAAACTCCACAGATTCGTGACTGAAAATAAGTACTACACTAACCCAGAGGCTTACTTATGGCCATGAGGTGTGTTAGTCAGTATTATCAGTGTGTCAGAGTCATAGCTGGTACCTTTTTTACGGACTCCAGAGTAATTGCTGTATGATTCTAGAGCCAAACCAGCAAAAAGCATTTTGCTGGAAGACTAGACTCAGCGCAGGCTGGTGAGAAGCAGTTTTTAAATACTCTTGGGGAACAGTGAGGTGCTCCCCCCACCTACCAGGGGTCACTCAAAGCAGGCCTTGCAAAAGCAGGAGGGCCATCACACTGTTCTCTGATAACATTTTACTACAGTACTTTATGAAAATGATTAGCTCATCTTAGCTCATTAGCTCACATGATTAGGTTAAAAAAAAAGGGCACCTTAGAGGGGCAGTGTCTCTTTGAAGTAGAGATGGGCATAGGTTCAGCAATCTGCAAAAAATCTGTCAATAAATTCTGGAGCAATTTTAGAATAATGTGAAAGACTTTTAAAGGGATGGTTCGGAGTAGATTCACCCTAGGGTCATTTGAACCGTAACTCCAGCCAAGTAGCCCACCCGAAGTTTTTCCGATATTGGCTGAACATCAGCCGAGTTACTGAGTTATCCCGAATAGCTTAGTACAAGCGTTAACGGACCCTGGCAGTATCTCCAAAATTACCACACTAAAATCACATGCCATGACACCAAACTTCTACAGTAGTACAAATATGGTCTGTACTCACAAAACGATGCATTTGGAAGTTTGTACATAGTCCAGGTGTTTATTATTATCAACACAAGCCTGATAGCTTCTCTGCTGCTAAAGCTGCGTCGACGTCACTTCCTTGATCTGGGAGCTTCAATGTAAGATGAGGGTTGATCTACTACTTTAGACAACAAAGCAAGGCTGCTCAATTTCTCCATTGATAAAATAAATTCACAACTCTGAAACATAAAAATTCATAAAAATTCATGTAGAATATAGCATATACTTAGTTGTTTTCCATGTTTAATCGTGAATAAAATATTGCTTTATTAAATCAATCCCGATCAATTTTTTTTTTCAGGGTTGGGGTTGCATTTATAATAGCTACTGAAACATCTATCGAAAACAAAAGGCATGTAGAATGCTAAAAAAGAATGAATGAAACAAGCATTTAGTTTTTTACTTTAATTCTCTACCACATACTGTAAGCCTTTTCTTGTGTAAACTCACATACTCATAACTGTCATTTTATCAAGAGCTTCACGAAGTGTTTGTGTACAACAAAGACATACTGAGCTTCCTGTAGCCAGTGTCCATCATAATCCAAACAACGGACTCACTTCAGACATTCCAATTGACCTCCAATGAAAAGGATATATAAAAAGAAAGCATAATGAAGGCTCAAAATAGAAATGGCATCTTCAGAGTGGACTCCAGTTTTCCATAAGATAATAGAACTGTTATCTGTGCTGCGTAATACCTCAGAATAACAGCAAAGCGCTTTTTTGGCTGATCAAAGTGCTGCCACACCATTGTTACAACACAATCATAATGTCTGAGGCTACCAATAGAGTTATTTTTAACCAGGTGACAGGGGCAGGTTTTGGACAGGTTCCTATTGTGTTCAGGCTGGCATTGGGCTGTGAGTGGGTCTTTAGGCTGTGTGTCCATGTCTGTGTGTGAGAGTGACACACACATACAAAGAGAGAGGCACTTGACAGAAAGGAAGTGCTCTTTGGGGGTAGCGTCTGGCAGGCTGACCACTTCACAATAGCAGCAGGGAGGACAGGACATCCTGCTTACTGCTGAAGTCAGACATACATACTGTATGCACACACACACACAATGCTGCACACACCAGCAGATGTTTTTAACCCTCTTAATCGTTGGTGTTGAAGAATTCATGTTTATAGAAGTGTGAGTCACACACTGTGATGAACACACATTCCCCTGATGATGTTTCATAACTTGATTTCTGTTTTTTTTACTCCATAAAGTCAGCTTAAACTTGTTGTGGCTTCATGGGTACTGATGGACTTCTGAATCCATCAGTGCCGTATTCAGTTCAATTTAATCCAGTTCAATAAAACTTTATCAATTCCCAAGGGGAAATTATATCCACAGCAGTATTAATTATTGTTAATTAAAGATATGCTAATGTTATAGATAGATAACAAAATAAAATATCAGCTGACAAACATGTTGAAAATTGAAGTGTAGCGAAGAGGAATGTGTGGTAGAATCAGAGGTCACCATCAATGGGTTGGGGTGTTGTTTTTGTAGCTTGGCAACAACACAGCTAATGATGTCATGCATAGCGTCGCCAGGTATCACAGGTAACTCTGCCTGTTGACAACAAGGACAGGAATAGCGAAAAGATCAACATCCGGGGAGCAAAGATGCTCCTTCTCAGTGACATGACCAGAATTACATCTGTCAGGATCCGTGTTTTTGGTCACCTTGTTCTCTCCTGTGTTTTTGGTTTTCCCTTGTTAATTTGCCCCAGATGTTTTAAGTTCCCCTGATTACCCTCATGTGTATTTAAGTTCAGTTCTGTCCCTTGTTCCCTGTCTGATTCTTGTATGTCTCCCAGTACTTCAGTTCTGTTTGCTCCCGTTCCTTGGATTATTGTTAATAAAACGCATTCCTTTTCCACAACGAGGAGTTTCCTGTTGCCTTTGGATCCTACTCACCCACACATCGTGACAGAAGAATCCGACCAAGGATGGATCCAGCAGCAGGACCTGGACAGATTACTCTTTTTGAGTACTTTCGCCGGGAGGCTATAAAGTACGAGCGCCGTGTGGAGAAAGAGGCAGCGCAGCGCTCACCTTTCTGGGTCACCTCGCCAACGGCAGGAGATCTCGGGGGAACGCTCCCCGCTGTTCCCGGGGAGGTTCCAGTGCTCCTCGCCAGGGGGTCCCTGCCGCCGCCGCCGCCACAGCCCCGCGCCGCCAAAGGCGCTAGTATGGTTGACGCGTCTGTCACAGCAGTGGCGGACCGTGACGTCAAAATGACGTATCAGGCCTGGCGCTTCCCTTGAAAAGACGGCGCAGCGCGTTGTCGTGCACCAGTCGATTTTTGTAACTTGGCGACGCCACCAACGAAAAACCGGATGGACCGCTGTGAGACCAGGGACAGTGAGGAGGTGCGTTTGTACAGGCAGCTGTACGAAACTGCAGTGAAACAGCACAGGGACCACTAAACTCCCAAAACTGGTGCACAGAGATGGGCAGAACTTTGGGGAAAGAGGGAGAGTTCTGTAAGAATGTGTGGAAGAAGCTACGGGACAGATATGTAAAGAAGAGGGCAGAGACTCAAAAAGTGGTGATGCCGGGGGCTTCAGACCATCACCTCTTTTAACTGAATTAAAAAATTTAAATTATCCAGATACTGCAGCAGTATCATTAATGACAGTATTCCTGCTCTTCATTGTTTTCTTCTCCACTTTTGTGGTTGTAGAGTAGCTGTAACCTTCACGTAGCAGCGCCACCTCTGTGACGGAGAAAATTACAACTACTGGCGCAACGACTTGCGCCACTATATATGGCGGGCACGAACTCGTGACGTCATCAACACCGCTCGCGCTAGCAGACGCAGCAACCATGCTAGTGCCTTAAGGCGCTAGCATGGCTGCCGCGTCTGTCACGGCGGTGGCGGACCGTGACGTCAAAATGACGTATCAGGCCTGGCGCTTCCCTTGAAAAGACAGCGCAGCGCGTTGTCTTGCACCAGTCGATTTTTGTAACTTGGCGGCGCCACCAACGAAAAACCGGATGGACCGTTGTGAGACCGGCTCAGTCAGGAGGTGCGTTTGTACAGCACCTGTACGAAACTGCAGTGAAACAGCACAGGGAGCACGTAAACTCCCAAAACTGGTGCACAGAGATGGGCAGAACTTTGGGGAAAGAGGGAGAGTTCTGTAAGAATGTGTGGAAGAAGCTACGGGACAGATACGTGAAGGCAAAGAAGAGGGCAGAGACTCTGTTGATGTCGGGGGCTTCAAACCTTCACCTCTATTAACTGAATTAAAAACTTAAAATGATCCGAAAACTGCAGCAGTATCATTAATTACAGTATTCCTGCTCTTGACAGCGGCATTGTTTTCTTCTCCACTTTCGTGGTTGTAGAGTAGCGGTAACCTTCACGTAGCAGCGCCGTCTCTGTGACGGAGAAAATTGCAACTACTGGCGCATCGACTTGCGCCACTTTATGGCGGGCACGAAATCGTGACGTCATCAACACCGCCCCCTACGCCAAGCTCCCACGCTTCCACGTCGCCTCTGTTGTGTGAGTAACCAATAGGATAGAGGTTACTGCCCCCTAGAGGTTAAAGAATGGGGAGTAGAATGTTCACTTGTATGAAGAGCCTGACACGATTCAGTAAAGCTCCGAGTCAACCTATTTAATGTGTAGTCTGCTTCTGTTACACTTACCACCTGTCTGAATCAGGTAACATAACATGGTGTCAGGAGTGGGATAGAGACGAACGGTGACAGTTCGGTCGACTCTAAAAACAAGATCATAGTTTGTGAGGAGAGCAGTGTGCGAACTAGCCTGAGAAGAACCGACTAGCTAGTGGTGGAGGAGCGAACATGGAGCGGCTACAGATCCCCCCGCCACCGAAATTCGATGTCTTTGAAGGTTTGGAGGGTATGTCAGATGGATGATGTTCTTGTGTATGCAGAGACACAGGAATGCCAAGATGAACGGCTGTGGAAGGTGCTGAAAAGACTCGAGGAGCATGGAGTCACCTTGAAGGCAGAAAAATGTGAGTTCTCCAGAGACTCAGTTAAATTCCTTGGCCAAATCATTGACGCTGAGGGGGTTCGAGCAGACCCAAACAAGGTTAAAGCTGTGACTGCCATGGAGGAGCCAAAAGATGTCAGCGGGGTGAGACGTTTCCTTGGTATGATAAATCACCTTGGGAAATACATACCTCAATTAGCAGCGAAGACACAGCCACTGCGAGATCTTCTGAGAGAGATAAACACATGGGCATGGGGAAACGCCCAGCAACGGGCTTTTGACAGCATTAAAAGTGAGTTGAGCACCACACCTGTTATGACACTGTACAACACAAAAGTGCACACAGTCGTGTCTGCAGATTCATCCTCTTATGCACTAGGAGCAGTCTTACTACAACAGCAGGAGGATGACACACTAAAACCAGTGGAGTACGCTTCACGCGCCCTAAGAGACACAGAAAGAAGATATGCCCAGATCGAAAAGTAGGCGCTAGCTACAACATGGGCCTGTGAATGCTTCTCCGACTTCCTGGTAGGCATAGACTTCCATATTGAAACTGATCACAAGCCCCTTGTTCCCCTGTAGGGTCAAAAGACTTAAACAAACTACCTCCTAGAATACAAAGACTACGCATGAGGCTGATACAATACAGATACACAATCTCTCATGTACCTGGGAAAAACATGGCCACTGCAGATGTCCTGTCGAGAGCACCTCAGAAAGATGCAAAAGACACCAAACTGGAGACAGAGTTGAACTTGTACGTCAACATGGTGATGAACAGCTTGCCTGCCACAGAGAAAAGGCTGCAAGAAATAAAAGAACATCAAGACAGAGACAAAGTACTGAGACAGGTAAAGAAATACTGTCACGAAGGTTGGCCTGACAAGTTTGCACGGGACGGGAGATGCCACCAGTATGCACCCTTCGCTGGAGAATTAACTGTGGAAAAAGGCCTGTTACTCAGAAACAAAAGACTGGTCATACCCAAAACATTGCAACACGAGATACTGGAGAAACTGCATGTGGGCCATCTCGGCATTGTGAAGTGTTCAGTTATGTGTATGTTTGCTCCCGTTCCTTGGATTATTGTTAATAAAACGCATTCCTTTTCCACAACGAGGAGTTTCCTGTTGCCTTTGGATCCTACTCACCCACACATCGTGACAACATCATCTGTTGTCAACAGCTCTGTAATCCTCCTCCTTCGCTGTTACCTCTGTCTGCAGTCTCTGTCTGCCCATATAGTCTTAAAGCTGAGTAGAGAGGCCTGCAGTCATGTTTCTTCCTGGTTATCCTTCTGTGTCCTCATCAGGGCTCCAAGCTTGTCCATGTTCCCTTCCAGTGATCTCACATTTCCCATGATGATCAAGGGAAGAAATAGTTTGAACTTCATCCTCCTTTGTCTCCATTTTGTCCCTGCTCTGCATCCTAGACATCTTCTCTTCAACTCATCTTGATTTGGGGTCTTAATCCAAGCATTACTTGGGTTTTGGAAAGCTCAGTTAGCTGCTCCAACAGGTTAAAAATGTTCCTGTTGTCATGGCCATGCATCATAACAGATGTAAAAAAATTACCAGAGTTACCAGAAGCTCTTCCAGCAGTACAGCATCCAAACCGGCATGGAAAAATGTTTCAGAAATCTGTGTTTTCACAGAAAAAGTTAAGTAGATATTAACACGAGTAGTTGGAGTGTCCTTAATTCTGCAAGTATTTGCTCAAAATTCAAAGTATAGGACAAATCAATATAACTAATGATGGTACTGAATTAAATAAGGTGACCAGACTCAAGCACCAAATCAGATAAAATGGCACAATATAAAAAAAAAATTAAAAAGAGCCATACAGAAAAAGCAGTGATTACTAAATTTACTTGCAGACATTTTGATATATAAAATATAAGTTTTGTCTCCTCAGATTCATTTTATCAGTTATATTGATTTTTACATTTCAGGCCCATCAACACTTCCAAAAAAAAAGGTTAGGACACGAAATCTTTTCCTTTTGTGTAATGTTACCCTTCCTTAAGAACACTCAAAACCATCCGAAATTGAAGATTCAAAACTGAGCGCTGAAGCACTTTAGGTGTTATTTTGTCCTATTCTTGCTGCCGACATTTCTTAAGGTGTGCCACAGTGCAGGGTTGTCAAAATTCCAAACACATTCTCTATTGTAGACAGGTCAGGAGAGCAAGTAGGTCAGTTTAGTATCTGTACTCGATGCTAGATGATTTTGCATTGTCTTGTTGAAAAATGCATGGACTTCACTGGAAGATTGTTGTGTTGAGGCAGCGTATTTTGCTCTTAAATCTTGATGTACTTTTCTTCATTACCATTGTGCGCATGAGCGTTTCCAAGTGCACTGATATAATGCCATACCATCACAGAGCCTTGCTTTTAGACCTGTTACTCATTACAGTCTGGCTGGTCTTTTTTGACATTGGTCCAGAGCACATGGCGTCCACAGTTCACATTTCCAACGTGTGATGGTCCATCTCAGATACCTCAAAGCCCAAAGAAGTTGACACAAGGTCTGTACAAGGTCAACAGAGGTCTTTTTTTCGTGGCTTTTGTTAATGTAACTCTTTATTGTAGTGCTTGACAACATTTGCACCAGTAATTGATTTCTTGTGTAGTTATATAAGCAACTGATGACTGATGGTTCTTCATGTTGTGTCATCTGAGGGATCAAAGATCAAAGGGGTCCAGCTCAAACTTGCGCCTTTGCCCATAACACACTGAAAATCCCTCAGAGTTCTTGAATTGTTTAATGATATTCATGCCCTGCAGAGGGAGAAACATGTAAATCCCTTTGAATCTTTCTTTGAGGACAAGTTCTCTAATCAAATTGACTGCTTTTGTTCATACCTTTAAATACAGCCCATAATGGCGTCCAGTGCGGTACCTCCCTTACATCTGGCAGGAGGGAAATTCGTCTCACATAAGCAGTTCCACTTTGTTGCATCATTCTTAAGCGAGCAATGTGTTTAAGTGTGTTGATGGTCAACATAAGACAGCGTCTTAGTGTGTGTGGGTTTTTTTTTTTTTTCTACTTCTGACTTTCATTTGATTTATAACCAAACACTTTACTAAAGCAATTTTTGGGGTTTTCCTCGGTTAGGGTTAGAGAACAATCATGGTTAGGTCTAAAATGTTTTTTTGCCACTTGACTATTATCCTCATGGATGACATTTTTTACACTTTGCATGCAGTTGCTCTCACCACCCTTAGAGGTCACATATTCTTTGAAAATAATTACAAATCGTTTGTGGCCTGCAAGCAGAACATTATCCTGAGGAACATGGTTTTTAGAGCTTATAAAATGATTTTCTCATGCATCTGTCAACAAACTGGAGATTGGTAGAGGGCCAATCTTTGATCTTCAAAGACTCAGTCTTCCACGATCACTGATTTTGTACCAAATCCTGATTGCAATCACCTGTTGAAGTTACCTATTTAAAACAAAATTGCTTTTTTTGTTATTATTAGCACTAAATTGCTCCAATCCCACCGTTTTTGTATTGGCTGCAGTCCTGATACTTTTCCTACCCTCCTAACTTTTTGTGATCTTTGATTGTAATCATAATTCACTTTGAGGGGCAGATACCTGTCTGATATGAGATGCTGCTACCATCAAACTTGGACAAGATGATCCATGTTTTTCATGGTTGCCAAAGTAAGTCCCACCCGAAGACTGTATGGATGAAGTCACTTATTGTCAAGTCATCACAAAGTGCCTTTTAGTGCAAGATGCCTGGCTTCAAAACATATCTGGCTCCATTGGATTTCCATTTAGAAAATGTCCACTCTTTCCCTTCAGTCAATAAATGTTTCCCACAAGTACTTACGGTATTATTCACTAGATTTACTTCTTCTGATCAATGTGCTAATGGGTCTTTGGAAGAATGATTAGAAGAAAAAAAAAATCTGTTTTTTGATCCAATCTGGTTTTATATGGGCTGATCTGCTTTCATCCCTTCCTGCCCACAAGAGGAAACCTTTATGAACTTCATACTTCCTCCACCGGGTGAGGGAATATGTGGGTCCAATTTTAGGCCCACCACTTATGAGCTTAACTCGCTGTGACTTTGTGTAACCTCCCCAAAAGTAAGTCTGACGAAGTGATTGTACAAGTGTCCTGTGATTACTAATGTCTGAGAAATATTGGCAGTCAAACCAACCAACTACAAGGAGACAAATCTAATAAACTCCAAGGCAGACCATCAAAGTGTCTGCTGACGTTTTACAATTGGATCAACCAAATAACATTTAAGGTTAAAGTGGAGAGCAGAAACCTCCCTGAGTCCTCCTCCTCCCTCTTCTTCGATGTGTTTGGTTACGGTAACTAAGTGGTGCTGCCCTGGCGAGGGCTTTGTGAGTCACACCAACCAGAACAAAGACCCCATTACTACAGCCCCGCTCCTCCACCCTCTCTCCATCTCCTCTCTTCTTCTCTTCTGTCCTGCTCTCCTTTAATACGATGATGAGTGTATTTCCCTTGCTTTCCTCCCCTCGTCTCCATCCATCCTCTCATTCAAGAGCTCCAGTGGGTTTAGGGGCAGCCCCGTCGTGCCATACATACCTCTGCCCTGACAACAGAGCCCGACAAAGGCAGCAAGGCACTACATCACAGGAGTCTTAAGCTTTTCAAGTTTTATGGAGTGATATTAACATGAGCCATAAGGGTGTTCTGAGTTTGTACGTCTGGAGCTGACCTTAGCCCCTGTGAGGCACGTACAGCCCTCACCTGATTAGTGGCCAGTTCGTCCACAGTGGAGCAGAGCCCAGATTAATGCTGCAGGCTTTGTCTGAGGCCACAGACGGGAGGCAAATGGCTCCGCAGCTGCAGTCTGAGGTGGCGCTGAAGCTGTTTACCCCACAGCACTGATAGGTGCAGCATGGGCAGCCATGGGCGAGCACTCTTCCTCCAGACTGAGAGGTGAGGCTGACTGGCTGACCAGCCTGACCTGGGCCTGTGCAGACAGAGCTCTGTTTGTCTCTGTAATACTATATAATGGGCTGATTTACCTTGTCTCAGGCTACACATAAAGTAGGCTGTCAAAGATTTCATCACTTCTTTTTCCAAACATGGTCTTCTTGAGGGGTACATTGGCATAACTCTAGCAGATCATTAAATTTAGCTCAATTCTAATCTGCTTTACTGGCGTAATCCAGGAGACAAGAGACATTTGTTAGCAAAGCTACAGCCAAGAGTTTTAAATTCAGCAAAAAACCTGTACCAGATGACACAGGGAACAAAGTGTCTCTTTTTTCATTCACTCATCATTGTCACTAAAACTTGATTTTAATTTCTTGGGTGGTTCAGTTTTTTCTTCTACTTAAGAGAGCACAAATTGAGCTGCTCATAAACTAAACCTCTTATGTAGGACCTTTCAGTCAAACTTCCTTATAAATTGTTCTGCATTTTAAAGCCACTTGAAGATGTAATTTTACTATAATTGATACAAAGACAACAAATTGGGGGTTGTAATTATCTGTACTCACTTCTCCGGGGTGTTTTGAGGCCACATTGCCCACAACCAGTCAACCACAGCTCGGCTTTTGTCCTCGGACAAAAGAAATGGCTCGAACACGACAGCACAGTCATTGCCAAGAATAAAAAATGCGGCCAGTATCAAAATTTTCAATGTCAAACTCAAGGAAACATTCGCAACCTGTACAGGACATCAGCCTTCCCAATGTTGGCAACAGAGGCAAAGCTGAACCTGGTGGCTGAAAGTTAGACTGAAAGACATACAGCACAATCATTACATCCTGTCACACTGTATTTGCTTCACCTCCCACTTTGGGACACTTATTGTGTTATTGTTGGCTCCCTGGCTTGATATCCGTCTCTTCAATTTGAGATCCCAGTTTCGACTGTTATTTTAGGTAATGTTACCTCCATTGTTCGCCGTTGATATAAGTCTTTAAGTAACACGATGACTTATTTTATTTACTCCAATTGCAACACAATTGCCCCTTTGGGACAATAAAGATCTACAGTCCTCTGCAGTCATCTCTTTGATCACATTATTTTGTGGAAACAATAAAAACATCTAACTTGTTCGAGTTTTTACTCGTTGTGCTTTAGATTCTGTGATTGTGGCCTTTGTAGCTTTTATGACGTTTCACATTGTAATGCGGGTTTTGCTTCAGCTGTGAGGAAGAGACATCCACTTCCTCACTACGGAAGGCAGGAAAACTTCTCTGTTGGTCGGATGGCCCAGCTGCTGGTGTTGTTGCCCTGGCAATGTGCATCCATGAATTTGCAGAGGGGTAGCATGGTAAGGGGCACCGAAGGGAGGGGCTGCGTTTGTTTGCCTGTTGAGTCAAAATATCAACGGAACAAACTCCACCTTAAATGGGAGGTGACCCACAAATTAAATGAGGATCTAAGAATAGAGGCTGCTGTTTGCTGTACAGTTTATGAAGCACTTCCATGTATTTTTGTTTTTCAGTGATGCACATATGAATAGAATGAAGTGCGCTGTTCTGACCTTTGAATATTGAAATCTAAAATGTTGCTTAAATCCTCAGCCATATTCATATATTGACACCAGAGATTTTCAGGAGAATTTCTGACAATTGGGTCCGGCCTTTTTTGTACAGTTGCTGTTCACACAAACAGTTTTTTCACAAAAAGAAGTGTGTTTAAACATTACCTCCAGGCCAACCTCCCAGGGGACAAGCATGTAAGCTTCAACAACAATATCCTACTGGTTGTGTTGGATCATAGTTTCTAATTAGAGCAAGTTTCTGAAATAAATGAATGAATGAGTTTATTTATAGGACAGCATGCAATACCATAAATAATTGCCATTTCATGAACAACAACAACAAGATGGTTACATCGGATTTAGCAGGAGTGCTATTTTCCATCCGTAGTCCTTAAAGGGGTGATGAAATCTTTGATGTTTATGCAGGACTTTATTTGTTGGGGGAGTTCATTCCATTCTTTTATAGCTATATATGAGAAGCAGTTTTGTGCGAAAGCGCTTCTTCTTTTTGGGATGGTGCAATTTCCCTGAAGAGCTGTTCTGGTTGTTCTTACTGTACGTTCTGAGGCAGGCTGGATGAACTGCTTGAGTGGGGGTGGTGCAGCTTCGTGTAGTATTTTGAATATGAGGGTCAGGTTTGATAGCTTTGATAGATGGATAATCAAAAGCTATCAAAAAAATGATGTGGCTAATTCTTTTTTTTTTTTTTTTGGCTGGATTGCAAACACCAGCCCCACACAGCAACACTGAGAGTGAGCGACCAGTTGTCTTACACACAGGTAAAATGGATAAACAGATCAAATCTCCACTCTTTGTCCATGACTTGTCGCTGTCATTTTCACAACCTCCATGGGAGGCGTTACAGTCAGCAAACACGTAGGTGCACACGTTGTCAGCGTGTGCACCTGGACGTTATATTCTCATCAATGCCAACAAGGGCTGGAGCCGATAAACACCAGTGACTGCTACAGAGGAGTTAAGCACTTTTCCACTGTAATCAAAAATGTTAGCAAAGACAGAAGATACATAAGTGCACTCGTGGAAATAATTGGGTTTCGTATAAAGTGTATTGTTGATACAGAATGTATTTGAATGAATCAACAATATAGAGAAGTGGAAGGCAACACACAGGTCAGCAGAAAAAGAGTATGAAACACCAAGTCTTACCTGTGGTATAAATACGAATATACATATGTTCATACATACTTGCGAGACAATACCATGTATTTATATATAGATATTGTGTTGCACTATGCTGACACAAAATAGTTAAAAGAAAAGAAAAGCAGAAGTAACACCACAGCAACAGGGTTAAATATGTGTATTCGTTTTAACTAGCATTTGTACACTTCACAGTTTATCTGATACTTTGCATTATAAAAGAACAGAATGATGTGAGGTTGACCACTGTCATCTTCCCTTTCCACATTATAAAAAGAAGATGCAGATAATCAAATCAACTGCTTCGGTTTTAGGATCTTAGCGATGTGACCCTCTGTGAGGCTGCCAGAGAATGAAGCCATTGTTCTTTTTCAGGAATGCTGAGTGAAAAAATCATTAATGCATCATCATTACATACAATAATAATAACTGAGAATAATTCAAGATATATTTATGTTGTCTTTCCTTTCAAATACGGTATCTGGGGTCCATTTTTCTCTGTGTGTTTAGAATTTAATTCCATCGCAGTCCAAGTTAAATAGACAGAATTATGTCTATATCTGATGCTTCTCCACTATTTAAGAGCTGAAGCCCTCCCAGTATTTAAGATTACAATTGGGTTTTTTTTATGATACGCAGTCAAATTATTGGCTGTGAGTTAGTTACATCAGCATTGCATGAGTTTGTATCTTCGCCTTTATGGAACATTTTATAATTTTCAACATTTCTTTCATATAAATTGAACATTTTATTAGCTGTTTTTGGATTATTCTCTATAAATATAGGGTCGACGTGGTATAGAAATCATTTCTGCCTTAATCTACATTTTACACTGCAGGCAAACTTCTTTTGTAATCATGCCTGATTCTCTTGGCTTTTGTGAGAAAGGTCTTTATGAAGCAGGATGCTTTGTGTATGTGAGACATACATAAAAGAAGTAAACACAATGGGATCACATCAAACTTACACAGCCCACAGGGGGTGCTGTTGATCTGCATGTCAAAGCAAAAGGAACTTATGTACAATATGTTCATTTGTGGCCAAAGTACAATCTGCAATGTTTTATTCATGGTAGGTGTGATGAGTAAGATGCATCTACTGTTATTCTCACACATTTCCAAGTTATCCTCACATAAATTATAATATCATATAAATACAGTTTGCTGTGTTCAAATGAGCCATCAATTTCTTGCAAAAGTCCAACCCCTGACATTTTCTTCCTTGTGGGGGACAGCCACAGTGCCACACTTTGTGGGGCTACCTCCGCCAAACAGAGAGCATCATGGGTAGGAAAGGGCCATTCCTCCTCAGTCTGTTGTTCCTGGCTTTCCATTCTTAATTGATTCGTTCCAGGAGCACTTGAAGCTGCAGCTACACGCAGATGTAGACACACTGAAGCAGTCTCACTAATCAGCACCAAGTAGAAGTTTCTCTATTCTCGGAGTACCCGCTCTCTGCCTTTTGTACTTCATCGAGAGCTCTTTACGGTTAAGAATGTAAAAAGGCCCAGTAGTTATGTGCCTCCTTCTAGTGGACACACCTAACACTGCAAGAATACAAATGTTGATTTACAAATAAGCAAAATTAAGTCACTGTCCACCTGAATCTTAAGCCAAGTTTATTAGTTTGATGTCGTTTTATCAGTTTCAGAGCAGATTTTCTCTGCAGTGCCTGTAGTGTATGAAGGGGTTGTGCAACAGATTCCTTCCACACTTTGAATATGTAAGCAGTTTGCTAACAGGATGTTCACATCTGACCTTTCTTATCGTCGGTGACATACTTGTGTAATTGAAGTGTGATTATAGCTGCTGATATGAGAGGCCACACTGAGTCTCAGAAATGCCTAAAAGATATGCAGCGAGGCATTTTTCTTATCAGTTTGACCGGTATTAGACTCCTACACGTAGAAAATGCATTTCCCCAGGTTGGGGTTGCCACTGAGCTAATGTGTTGTATTTCATAGGGTCTCCTCACACGAATGAGCAATGGTGGCAAGGGTGCGAGCAGATGCAAAAATCCACTGATTAGGTTCATCTGGGTTGATCTCCATGTGGTGCCTGAAAAAGAGGAGAGTAGAAAGAGGGAAGAAGGAATGAGTAGATGTGACGACGGATGGGTAGGAGCAGGGATGAAGTGGAAGCGTGAGTGGACCAGAGGGAGAAATGGAGAGAGACAAACCGTGCCGGATGGGTGAACTCTATAAAAAAGGCTTGCAAGAAGATCAGAAGTGTGACCCCGCCTCTAAACCTTGCATTCATCAACATAATTTCCTGTGCTGCTTGACAGAACAAATAGAGACGAGATCAGAGGATAAGAAGATGTTTATAATTTTGAAGAAGATCGTGATTTTTCACTAGTAAAACATTACATCGGCTTACTTCAGCCTCTCAAGAGTACACTGAAAACAGAACTAGATTTCATAATCTTAACTGGCTTATAGTAACAGATTTGTTACACTTAAAAAGGTTTTGCTATTGCATGTTTGCATCATTTCAAACTGAGGGTGCATCTTCTGAAGCAGAATCTATTGAAAGTTTGAAGTAAAATAAGGACAACCTCACTACAAGGCCAGGCAAAGCAAGGACATTTTATTCATAAAGCACAATTCACGAACAAGGTGATTCAGAGTACTTTACATAGAAAATGAAAGGCATTAAAACCAAATGTATCAATGATACATACAATTAGACAAGTTGATACAATAAAGTCAAGTGAAACAGAGTAAAAGGTGCAGCCCAGTTGAAGCTATTCATCGAAATCCTTCCATTTGACTTAATCAGTCAAATGTAGTGAGTCTTAGAATTAGATTTAAAGAAGCAAGAGCTGCAGCTGACCTGTAGTTCTCAAGCAGTTTGCTCCACATACAAGGTGCATAAAAACTTAAAGCAGCTTCTCCATGTGTAAACATGTAGCAAACCAGTGCAGAGACCTCAGAACAGTGAGAGATATGATTCACTTCCCCGGTCTCAGAGAGGACTTGAGCAGCGACATTCTGGATCAGCTGCAGCTGTCTTATTGATGTTGATCTCTTAGAGAGACGAGTAAGTAGATTACAGTTACTGTAATCAAGTTTACTAAAAATAAATGAGATATTCTTTTTTTTTTATGCCTTTAATGATAGGACAGTGTGAGAGAGACAGGAAGCAGGGGGCAGAGAGATGGGGAAGACACGCAGCAAAGGGCCGCCCGGTGCGGGAGTCGAACCGGGGCCCGCTGCATCGAGGACCACAGCCTCTGCACATGGGGCGGCCGCCCAACCCACTACGCCACCGACCGCCCCATAAATGAGATATTCTTGAGGTTACAGTAGACTGACTTCATTACCTGCTCAATGGTGCTGGTAAAATTCAGGTCTGACTCCAGAGTTTTTGGCTTTGTTTGAGGTTCAGAGAACATATTTGAACACTTTTTTCATTTGCTCCAAAGACATTGACACATTGTTACTCGTTCTGGAACATTTAAGTGTTTTATTTATTCAAGGCACTTAACAGCGCCATTAAAATTTGGCAATGAAAATTTGTAAGGAGTTTATACAACTATGGAAACATAATTTGTTGCTTTGTCTGAGAGATAAGGAGCATGTAGATGCTGAATAGAAGAGACCTAAGTCATTTTTGTCCGCTCAGTTATGCAAATACTTCTCTACAAATATATACAGAGAAGCATCTGTCTTTTAAAAAGGTTTCAACCCAGTTCAGCGCTTTGGCAGAAAGCCTCAGAAAGAGTTTTCCAGCCTGTGGAAATGTTGTGGTCAAATTCAGTAAAACTAAGATAGAAATGTTTCTTATTTCTACATCAAAGCAGATGTAATTTATTCCTTTAACAAAAGCAACGGTGTGGTCTGTGGGTTGGCCTGGAAACCCAACTGGAACATGCCAAAATAGTTTTTGAATGTCAAGAATGTCTTTTGCACACTTTTGAACACAAGGTTTTGATCTAACAAAGATAGCTGAACCTGTGATGAAACAAAGACTGAACACGCTGACCGTGTTTCGCACGTGTGGAGGAAACCAGGCAAGGGGCATCACCGCATTGTTACCACTATCGCAGTCAAACATCACTCCGGGGGGATGTTTACTCAAACAAGAGCCGTGAGAAAGGATCAAGTGTTTGTCTAAAACTGCTTCTGTAGAGAGACCTGAAAATGACTCGTCACTGAGGCTCCACATCCAACTTTGCTGATCTCAAGACATTTTGCATACAAAAAACTTTATTTATTCATTTAGTTTATAGGATCAGTCCCAAGAAAAGGTGCTTCAACTAAGTGGGAAGTAAAGGGTCTTAATACTTAAATAAAATATTTTAGTCTTTATTTTTTAATCAATCTATGCATCTCAGTTCATTTAAATATCCACAGAATTCATTAAATAATAATAATCTTACTATATGAATAGAATTACAAATGGCAAGTAACAGACAGGCTTTTAATGAAATGAGCTCTTTTTTCTCTGGGGTTTATTAATAAAGACGGCATAATGCAGCCAGGAGTCCATCAGCCAAAACATCCTCCTCAGGCAGACTGAGAGAGCAGGGAGAGTTGAGAGGTAAGTGTGTTGTCTGAAGTCCTGAAAAAGTTTAAAGTGTAGCAACGACACAAATTCTAGGAGCACAAGTATCCAGATCAGACGGCAGGTGAGCTGTGCCCAGTGAGACGTCCTGAATCTCCGAGTCTGCAGGGGCCAGCGTGACACCAGCATGGCCTCCAGTCCCAGCAGACCGAGCAGGAGCAGAGATGCCAGGTGGTGAGCGTCAAGCAGCTGCTCACACACTGCGCTCACAGTGTCCCTCCAACAAAATTCCCACTCCTCACAGCCCGCCTTCCACTTCATGCCCCAGGCCAGAGTAGCTCCCAGCCGAATGGCCCACTGCAGCACCACGAGACCGTCTGTGAGGGCCAACTGGGCCAGGAACACCGTGGAGGGTTTGGTGGAGATGTGAGGGGAGCGCAACAGCAGTATGGCCCGCAGGCTGAACATACAGCCCGCCAACAGGGGGAGGACGGCTCCGTGGGGGCACAGCATCACAGTCACCACCTTCAGCAGTAAGAAGCTGCGCAGCCACTCTCTGGAGGTAGGGGACACTCCTTTAGTGATGGAGCCAGGCCAGCACTGGGAGATCATCTCCCAGACTGACTTTAACACTTGATGCGATCTGCAAAGAGTTCAAAAGCCTAGTAATAAGCACGATGACACTGACATCCCATTTATTCATATTGTTTCACACTCTATTGTTTGACTCTTCCAGATGATTTTCTCCGAACCTTTCTCCCTTTTACGACTACGACACACAGTTACAGGAGTAGGCAGAGGCCATCAGTAAATTGTCCAGTTTTACAAGCGAGCTGTTATAAAGCTGTTATCTGTTAACATGCCTGAAGTTGAACTTGTGAACTTGAGGCTTCTGTAAGCTCCAGACAGAAAGATTTGCTGTGACAAGCTTTTTATTAAAATATAAAGGGTAACGCAGCAATATGTTGCACAATCACTGAGGAAAAGAAATAGTTTAGTTTATGAACGGCCACGATTCAGAGAGCGTGACAAATGAATAACATTTAACAGATCCAGTTCTTTATAGATGGAAGATTATGGAAAGACTGTCTGAAACCCTGTTGGTATTTTATCCAAACTGATCCTTTGACTGTCTATTTTAGCCTCTAATACTATACTAAACCTCCTGTTTTCCTAGAACCTAAAGGAGATCGGAAGTCTCACATGGTCATTAAACAATCTTGAAGCAGTGAGACTAACCTGTGCAGGAAGTTGAGTTTGAAGTTGATAGTCCCGTTCACCTATTTAGCATGTTAGCCCCTTATCCAAGCCTCGCTGCCATAGATCTAATGGGGTGTGGTGTGTGAGGAGTCTGTTCTCCCTTACCTTCGTTACTAATGGTTGCTTCAGCTCTGTCTACACAAGTCATTGTGTTCCTGGAGAAGAGCCAGACTGCTTCTGACTCATGGAAGTTATGGGCCTGAGGGGTTTTCGTGCACACAACTGTATCTTTGAGTGTCTTTTCCAGGAAACTCAGCGCTGAAAAAGGCATTCTCTTTTGAAGAGTTACTGCCAGGCTAGGAGTTGTTAAAAATAGACGACACATATTTAGATATGCACCAAAGAACCTTTAACACAAACTGATGTGAAATGTTATGTTTACAGAGCAGGGAAATTAGGCGCTGTCATTTGTGATTCACTTAATTATGACAAACCCACATGTGTTGAATATTGCTTTAGGGGAGGCAGGATGAAACAAACATTGTAACCAGAACAACTAGGGTGTGATCCCTATGATAACTCATTTTTGTAACAACTGCCAAACAGTGTGACTCTCATCTAAACTAATGAATGACTTGGCTCGCTGTTGGTTGTAATTTACGTCGCTCAATTAGTTTCACTCTGAGCATCTCAGACACATTTTACAATTTCAAACCACATACAACAGGTGTTTTTTTTTTTGTTTTTTTTTTTTGTTATGAATAAAACGAGGGTGTTTAAGTTATGACCGACATTTCAGTTTCATTCCGTGGAATGTTGGTTAGCAATGGCGTCAAGCCTTGATCAACCACCTCCCTAACTGCAGACTGAAAACAGGTGGATCCACTTCTGGTGAGCTTGAGAAACACGACTCTTTATAACAGCTGAGTCATGTGAGTGTGTTGTCAACATTGTCTGGCCTCCTGTTCCATGAGAATAGCCACGGTAATGTGATAAAGGTATTATGTATCACAACACAGTAATAAAAAAATTTAAAAAACTCAGGCTTTAAGATGAGGTAAACACAAGAACAAACACATGACATGTTGCACTGTGTCATCGGCTATTACAAAAAGAAAGAACAACGCCAAAATGCAGAAGCTGTGTGTGGAAAATTAAGTAAACCCTTACTGCCTGCATATAAGTTAAGGGTAAGTAGCAGACAGGTACAGGAAATGACATGCACTTGATCATCAGCAAGTGTGAGCACCTCTATAAAAGCAGAAGTTTTGGTATTTTTTGGTCCACAATGCCAAGGAGGAAAAACATCAGAAATGATCTCAAAGATTTATGGGTTTTTTTACATTGTCTTGGCTACCCTGCGACTGTAGCACCTCCTGTTTTTGTCTCTTTTGATAAAGATTTATTCTCAAACATCTTAATCCACCTGTCAAGCACGATGGTGGAGGGCTGATGATTTGGGCTTGTTTTCCAGCCCACAGGAGCCGGTCGCCTTGCAGTCGCTGAGGCAATGATGAAGCTTGTGGTTTCAATGACCCGGGTCAAAGTACAGACTTCAACCTGACACATAAAACCTTAAAGCTAAAAAAAAAAAAAAAAAAAAGGTTGTACTTCATTTTTTCTTGTTGCAGCATCTTCAGTGCTCGTCAGTAAATGTTAACTGACTCAACCGTGATGACAAACACAGCAAACACTTTACAGTACAAACAATTCTATTTGTGGTCATGTTGTGTAAATCCAACTGAAACAACTTCTGTATCTAAATTTGGGCTCACCGAGCCGACACTTTGGTGGTAGACTCTTCAGCATACTGTCAGAAATGAGGTCCTGATCAGATTACGGAATGATAAGTTGATTTAGACTGCTGCCTTTAGGATCCTGTGAAAAAGATCAACTCTTACCAAGCTTAACAGTGCAAACAAAGACTGGATTTGTTCGCAGTTCCATATTTTCTCACTTTGTTGGGGTTTTTGAGACAGTGTTTATCCTATTCCAATTTCACAGCTGAAGGGCTGTTTGCATGTGCCACTTATTCAAACTTCACATTCCACCGATCTTCTGCGCGTGACCCAAACACAGGTCGGTCTTTGCATGTGGTTTTATCAGGTGTTTTCTTGTCTTTTTATGTACATCATTTGAATTTCTTTTAATTCATTCTGTATGTCATGCAAACGCTGAGCCCTTTTACATAGATAGTACAGAATATATGGATGTAAGCACAGTGACATCGCCTGTGGGTTTGACACTGAAAGCAAGAGGTGGAAACTTTTATTTTACTGCGAACCTTAATATACAAATCAAACACAATATTTTTTGTCTAAATCTTGACCCTTTCAGCTTGTAAATTGAGTCCAGTGGCAGTGGTGTTACATTCTTCTTTACTTTTCGACCATGTGTCTGAACACTTGGCTGCTTGTACATGTGGCCATATTGCAGTTCTGAAATTTTCAGACATTTTGGATCAATAGTTTAGTTCAGAAAGGAACTGGAGGAGATGTCAACAAGGAGAAATTCAGTTCACAGTGACGGTGCTAACTCGACTTTGTCGTGTGGTGGGTAGGCAGGACACGGATGCGGACTCGAGAGATGTAAAAAGCAAACTTGGTTTATTTTTAACTTAGGACAAAACAAAAGGCGCGGCTGAGCCGGATAACAATACTAAATAAACTGAGGGTCAAAGATATTAATGTAATTGTAACAAAACAAAAGACTTGACATAACATGGAAAAAGCACTTAGCTTAAGTCGAGTGGCGTAGCGTGGCATGAAGGGGTGAAAATCAGAAAAAGATCTCACAAAAAAGACAGGGGAGCCTGGAAACTAAATAGGGAACTGGGTGATTGTGAATGAGTGCAGCTGGGGACAATGAACAGGTGACGTGAGTGAAACTAATGAGCAAACAGAAACTGTCGGGAAGGCAATGGCAAAACTGTATACAAGACCTGCCTAAAACATGAACTCAAAAACCAAAACATAAACAACCTAAAACATGATAAAACATCAAACTAAAAACATGGGGAAAACCCCATGGGCGTGACAGACTTGCAGTGATAGGAATATTGTGGCATACCTTTTGTTCAACAACTGTACTCCTCATTGCCAAGTTCATCTCCACAGATTAAAAACTTTAAAAGAAGCTGGATTGAACCATTTAGGCCAATTTCACTGAAGCTGAAGTAGGAAAACAGCACTTCCTGAGATGCTTCTATGGTTGCCAGCATGACAAACAGCTTGACACAAATTGATCTGCCTTTAGAGTGGAATATGTTAGAATATATGGGATGCAAATGATGGTGGCCTGTGTGAGGAACTCGATGTTTCACACCGGTTGTAGAGGCAACAAATGGATACTTTTGGTTACCAACTAAAAGACAAATGCATTAACACAAAGTACTGTTAGCCTCCTAGCTGACCGCAATAAATGCATTCATACAGCCAATGCAAGCACAGTGCATACAAAGAACCACACAAAGAAACACTGGAACTGAAAGAAAGACAGAATAAAAGTCTCCTGAGCGAAAGCTTGAGACTACTGGATAAACTGAGTTCCTTCTGTCTAATACAAGTGCATTTCAGGTAATATTATTTTGTTTTATTTCTGCAGATAAGCCACCCATCGGTTGGTCTCAGCACACTTTAATAAAATAACATTTTTGTTTCATGTACATGGAGGACTGCATGGAGGTGACGATCGTATCAGACAAAAAGCACAAACAACTTTATGCTTCAGCAACATTTACAGTTGGTGAAGTAAAGTTTTCTTCATTATTTAAATCAATTTGCTAATAGTGTTTAAGTGGACTCTCAACTGATGCTGATGACCTCAGTCTACTGCTGAGATATTAACTTGATAAGAATGATTCATGAGTCTGATTATGGTCAGTGTTGACAGCTTTACTTCCATTGAACCCATTAAGACCGGATGCAACATGTATGTACATGCCTTTCAGACAGAGAGCAATATTTGTTTGCGTCGCCCTCTGGAGCCTAAAGAGACGTAAAGAGTTGCCTGTGATTAGGGCAAATTCATTAAAGATTATATACTATTGGGGGTCTAAGCTCTCCGATCAGGTTTTAGTGTCAGTTCTATGAAGTATAGCAGTAAACTGTCATCGACATTTCCTCAGGACTCACAGGAAAGTGAAGTGCTGTTTTCACTTCTCATTTTTTTTTTTTTTAAACCACAGGACAGTTTATTAATGGTAAATGCGTGTTTTAAAATCAACTCTGGGAATGACTGCTTTTGTTTTGCACGGTAGATCGTAAACCAAATAAAATAAGGTTTGTATGTACATTTTAACATACTTTTTTTTATTGTTTTTAACACATAACAACTTACAAAACACTCCCATCCCACCCCACCCCCCCACCCATTAGACAGCTTATCAGGGCACAAACAGAAAATACAGGGTACATTAATTAGTAAACAAAATAATAGATCAAATAAACAACAACAGATAAATAGACATATCACAAATAATTTAAGAGAAAAAAGAAAACAACAACAAAAAAAAACAAAGATTGTCCACAGCAACAATAAAGGAACAAAATGTTATCACAAAAATAGACAGTTATCTTTTGTCAGTTGAGGTTATGAGGGGGATCTAGGCCTGGTCTTTGACCAGAACTCACTCAACTCCCCTCTCAAGAGAAGGAAACTCAGATCTTCTGGAAGATAGTTTATGAAGGGGGACCCTATTTTGTGAAACATACCTTCTTTTCCCTTGGCCAGGGCCATCAATCTTTCATGTGGCAAATTATTGAAAATTTCTTTGTACCATTGTGTAACTGTAGGTGGTCGTTCTTTAATCTAGTTCAATAATATGCATTTACGTGCAGACATGAGGAGCTTCTCAAGTAATGTGTATTTTGATGCCGGGAGCTGTAGCACCTTAGAGGGTAACCCAACCAGAAAGACACTCGGGTCTTTTTTCACCTCAACTCCAATTACTTCACTAATTATTTTGGCCACCTGAGTCCAGAATCTTGACGTATACCTACAGTCCCAGAAATAGTGAAATAGAAATGCAGAGAGGAGAAATTGAGCGATCTATTTTATGTAATATGACTGGAGTGATGTGTAGCCTATGCAATATTTTATACTGAGTTTCCCCTAGTCTATTACAGGTAGCCGATGACCTGATGGCAACAATGGCCTCTTGCCAGTCATCCTCAATAAATTCGGTCCCTAAGTCACCCTCCCATTTTCAAGAGATGTTGGGTAGCTCATATGTGTCACAGGAAAGCAGTAGGGAATAAAAACCTGAAATGAACTGTTTAAGATTTTTACGGTTTAGAAGGAAGGTTTCTGGATTATGAGAGAGAGAAGTGGTAGGAGGGAAGTTAGGCAAGGAAAAAATGAAATGTCTTATTTGTAAGTAACCAAAGAAATTGGACCTAGGAATATCAAAGGCATCCTGTTGTTCCTGAAAAGACATCAAAATATTGTCTTTAAACAAATGGCCAAGGAAAATCATTTGCTTATCTCGCCATGAAATGAAGACAGAGGAGTTGTTACCTGGAGGGAAATCAGTATTCTGAGTGATGGGTGCCAGTAAAGATCATCCCATGTACCTCACCAAAGACGTCAAGCCATTTCTTCAATTTCTTCAGTTGGGGCCGTCGGGAAATCGCAGCTGCTTATGAACTCTTCAGCCTCCAGGGGTGCTTTGAAAGATTGTTCTTTCCCACGGACTGTGATGGAAAGCGTGGCGGGGTATTGCATCCGAAACCGTATCCTCTTCTCGATCAGCCCCTTGCAGATGTCGTTGAACTCTCGTCTCGCTTCCCTCACCGACTGAGAGAAGTCCTGGCGAATCAGGATCTTGTTGTTCTCGTAGATGATATCGCCCTTCTCTCTTGCCGCTGCGAGAATTCTTCGTTTGTCCCTTGAGTTGTGGAGTTTGATGATTACAGGTCTGTTGTATTTTGGCCGACGTTCCCCAAGAGACCTGTGTGCCCTGTCGATCTTAATAATCCCGCGTTTGGTCTCTATCCCCAGCGTATTAGGGAGCCAGCTTTCAAAAAATTCCACCGCCTTATTCCCTTCAGAGCCCTCTTTCAGTCCAGTAATACGAATGTTGTCTCTGCGACTTCGATTTTCCATGTCATCAGCGCGGGTAGTCAAGTCCTGCACTTTCTTCTCCAGGAGGGCAATTTTGGTCTCCAGGGAATTCGTCCGGTCTTCATTTTCCGAGACACGGTTCTCAGCTTCACCCAGTCTCTTACTGTTGTCATCTATACGGCTTGTCAGTGTGTTCAAACTGACCTGAAGTTGGGTGAATTTAACGTCCATAAGGGCGCTAATCTTACGCCGGTTATCAGGCGGTGTGTTCAACTTGGCTTTTCACACCGGACAGTCCGCGGCCGCGGTAATTCTGCTCCAGCCCTGGCCGCATTCCCCATTCATTTCAACGGCACACCGTCGGCTGCCGCCGGCCGCTGCCGTCCAAATTCCGCTCGAGTTCTATTTTCCAAAAGCAGCGCGGGACGGAGGCGTCTCCGCGCCGCTACCGCCCGACTACCGCCGCGTCGGTGTGCAAGGACAGATCTGTTTCCATGTATTTTCACCTCCGCCGGTGAAAATCGCTTCCGTTCCGCCACGCTTTGCCGCCCTGGTCTGAAATGGCCCTTAGCTGTCACGGTTTCCTCCTGTTCGTCCTCACCCACACCTGAGTTAGCAGTGGTTGTTTTAAGTTCAGCACGACGGCTCCTCATTGTTTGTCGTTGAGAGGTTGCAGCATCGGTTCCAGACACGATGTTATATCTAAATGTCTTCGAAAGTAGTGGTTTGATAGGTCACAAAGGTAGATATTTAACTGTTTGACGGGAGGTCGACTAAAGGCAACCGCTCACTCAGAAAGCATCACGTGACTCCTCTCTTCTCATTTTTATACAACGTCAAATGATGATGAACAGTGCAAACAATAACGTTTTCTTGCACATTTTTGTTTCCATCTATGCTCGACAAGTGTGGAAACTCATCTCAACAAGGACTAAAGCTCCTCATCCAGAGTAAATGAGGGCAAAATATGGCAGGAGGTCTTATACTACCGCATGAAGCAGCTAAAGGCTATCTGAAGATATTGTGTCTTAACATCTAGCAAAATACTGTAACTAGATTGTAAAGTCGCTAACTTGTGTAGTGACTTTTTTTACTGACCTGAGGAAGCAAGAATTGAACCAGTTAGACATTAACAATGCAAAAACTAACAGTGTATCTGTATAACTGCGGTAGCTGAGAAACCACAGAGACTTTAAGTCATGGCTGTTTTGCTGAGCGTAGCTTTGCGAAACTATCCAAAAAACTGCTGAGATGTATGGTAGGTTTCAGAGATAGCATGACCTAGATAAACATCCTCGTTTGCAGAGAAACAAAAGCTAAGGCAGATCAACAAAGAAAGACCATTTGAACTCAAGCAAAATTCTATTTCATTTTAACAACAGACATGAACGGCAGCTGACCACCCAGGTATTAAGACTGCTTCTTTATTTCAGCTGCGTAAATCTCTCCAAAATATATATAATGTATTTGTATAATATATTTGTATAATGTATTTTGCATTTAATTGAGGTCAAATGTGACGGCAGTTTTACAGCTTCCTAACTGCGTGAAGACGCATAGATGAGTAAATTTATTTCACCACCATAATGGATGTAGATTAAATCAGAAGTATAAAAAAAAAAGGAGCCTATGCTCCTACTTCCATGAAAGGACTGCTGCAGAAGCAGAGGAGCTGCTGGGCTCAGTTCAAATATGCGAGGACTCTGTCTCCAGTAAACAAAAGTGTTCATACCAAAGCTGCAACTCAGTTTGTCAGTGGCTTCCAAAACAAACAATTTGAGTTCTATCTCCACAGTCGAGACGAGTTGTGTTTAATACCCAAAAGGTTTACAATTTCAGATATTTTTGTCAAACCTCACAACTGGGCTTTTTAAAATGTGTTTTTTAAATACAGGTCAAGTGACAGCGTAAGGTGACAGGGATTCCTCAAACCAATGTGCAACTTTATAAAGTAGAACCATGGCTCTCAGTCTGTCGTACATGTACCAGTAGTGGTACAGAGCTGTTTTTTAACATCAGTCATAATAGTGGTACCTGGAGAGCTAAAGATTTTCTGAGGTGGCGCATGATCTAAAAAGTTTGGAAACTGCTGACCTCTAAGTTATGGAACTAACTAGAGTCATGCCCACTAACTGCATATGACAGCTGGATGTGGCCACTGTGATGTCACCCATTAGTTGGTGGACTGACGTTTTGAAGCCTTCAACGCAGTATTTTAGTTGTAACCATTTTGGTTATTTGAATTGTCTGAATTAGCGGTCTATTTGATCGAGAAACATAGAAACTCTGCACCCCCAGAGGATGGCGGCTTGTGACTCAGAAAGTGGTTCCTCCCCCAAAAGGCTTTCTCGTGAATGAACACAAACACTGCAGTTTGACGTTGAAGTTCTAAAGAAAATGTTGTTGTTTCCTTACTTAATAAGGAGAAGCAGTTGCTGCATTTCAGTGTTGACATTAGACACCTTGCAATGTGATGACATGAATGTTAATAGGGAAATAACTTTTTTCTGTGCTTGAGAGTATATATTTGAGTGTCTGGCATCAACTCAAAAACAACACCGGTATTTTTACTGGTGTCCACTAATTCTTTTGGACAACTTCCACCTCTATCTCTGAATCTGAAAAGAGTTTCTTTCAGAGTGGGCCGCACAACAGTAAGCTTCCTGTCTTTCTACTTTTATTTCTCTAAATGTGAAAAAGAGCTCCATGCTGACATGAGACTCAGAGTCTCTGTCCCAAAGTCTCTGAGCCAAGGTGTTGCTGTTGCTTTCTCCTGATGATACCATTATGATACATTTAAAACTTCAGCCCTTTCTTACTAAGATTTATCAATCTGCTTATGTTATCCGAAGGGACATTTTACTGACGTGGTGCTTCGGTGCAGTGTGTTAACATAAAAAATGACATCAGAGAGTATCATAATCCACAAAAGACGATGTCTTGGGTATGAAAACAGACCTTTAATTAAACCAAGTGTCATACTTGGTTTAATGTCCAAGTGTCATACAAGATATCTGGCCTTTTGAGCAAAGCAAACCATTTGAAAAGGGATATGATGATTTCCATTTTGTCAGGTAGGGTGGGTGCGAGGAAGGATGCAGATGCAGAATCTTTCAAAAACAAAACTTGCTTTATTTTCAAAGACAGATTTGAACAAAAAAGCGCGGCTGAGCCAGATACCAAAAACTAAACTGTGATAAGAACAAAACATGACTAAGGTTAAACAAAACAGGGCTATGGCTATGGCTATGGCTAACTAGAACGGTACTTTTCTTGGCTGAGACAGTAATGAGTGAGGATCTGGCTATGAGCATGGACAAACCGGGAGACTGCGGCTACACGAAAACGTTTTTCACTGTAAACGATACTTTTTCTTATCGTTTCGCTGTCGCGGCCACACGGAGCCGGCGTTCCCACTACCCCAAAACGATAGTTTTTGAGAACGGGTTCCAGAGTGGGAAAGTTTGAAAACGGCCTTGTTTCGTTTCCATTGTTACAGCTAAAACGTTTTTGCGTCAGTCAAACGTTGACGCTGTGAGCCAATTTTAACACTTCTCTATTGTCTCACAGCGTGGCGTGACACAGTGGCGTGTGTACTGCATTGTTTCATCGTTTTCATCCGTTTTCGTCTGGACCTGAGTCTTTACAGCAGCGCGTTTCCGTGTGGTCGCAAGAATTTTCGTACCCGTTTTCAAAAAAAACCTCGTTTCGTTTTCGTGTAGCCGTAGCCTTACTGTGGAGGGTGATTGGTGATTGAGTACAGCTGATGGGGAAAACACAGGTGAAGGAAGTGAAGCTGATGGCAGGGCAGGAGAATGACTGAGGAAAAAGGTGGAATAGAATGGCAAAACTAAATACAAGACCTGAACCTAAAACCTAACAAAACTAAGACATGGTAAAACTAAGAACTTAAACAGAAACTAAAAATGTGGCAAAAAACCCACAGACATGACACATTTCAGTACACACCATGCATCAAAGAGATTTCTGCTGTTTAACTCAGTTACAATGCAAGGTAAAATACTCATTTCAAACAGCTTATCAAGTAACATTCTTGTCTGAACAAAATCAAAAGTTAACTTACCATAACTGTGAGCGGGAAAACTGTTTTCATATGGTTTCATGTGAATAATCTAAAAGCACTGCGCATTACCGACCATCTAACTCCGCCTCCTGCCTCCATATGAGGATTCTGCAGCTTGTTAAAAGACAGACATTCACAATGATGCTCATATTAATCGCATCTCTCTCCTGCCGCTTTTAGGAGCTGTGCTTTGCAGGTGGCAGTGTGTAAGGGTATGAACTAATGACCTGTGTGGTTGTTTTGCTTGGGGGATTTGCAAAATAAAGTTCTCAAAGAGCCATTCAACTCAAACGTTGAAGCCCATCAGTGTTTAATCATCTAACATCTGTAACCTCCATCTCTCCACATTGAAACCACCATCCAACAATCCAGGAGCTCTCGTGGTTAGACAGGCAGGATCCATCACCAGCTCAGCAGGCCATTTTAAGTCATTGTCGGCAGTGCCTGAGTTTCTGGTGGAAATTGATTCACTGATAAAGACTTGTCAAGACAACGCACTTACTGTGCTAAGCATCTCCACTTCCTACCCACTTTATTGGATTTTGCAGATCACCCCATATATGACCCACAAAGGAACGACAACAACTAAAGAAACAGCATTCAGCTCAGTCAGAATCAGATTTTTATCATGCCCAGATACAGAGAGTTCACGCCGTTGGCTCTTATCTGTGCACCGATGTTTGAATTTGCTGCTGCTCACATGTTCAACAAAGTGATCAACTCTTCCAATTGTGATTCGGCTTCCTTGGCAAGTTTTTCCTCATAAGTACTCTGATTGGGGAGAGCTTGTCTTGCCAACAACATTACTTCAGTCACGAAGCAATCAATAAACAATTAGATTACAGAGTGGAAAAATATAAACAGTGAATGTTTTAAGTGTAAAAGCATTATGTCCTCAGTAGACTTCAAACTGGATTACTCTGAAACTACAAATGGACTTTCAGCAACTCTCTAAGTGGGGTCAAAACACGATCAAACAGGGTCATTATCATCTGATCACAAAGAGTCGCTGGCGTTGATAGACAAGCGTGGTTGAATGTTTTTCTCTGCTGGTATCTAACCACTAAATGAGTTACAGATGAATTACCCTGCCCTTGCACCATACTTGCCTTTCAGCAGCGAAAATTAGTTTTCTCATTTCCATTGTTGTATCCGCACCCATTAACTAACTGTTCACTCCAGTCGTTAGCAACATCCAGAGGAAACGCTGCGGGAAAGAGAGTCTCCTTTGGTTTCCTCAAATATCTTATCTTATCATCACCGTATCATCTCAGCTTTCTCAGCTTGGCCATGACTTGCTCATACAGAATACCTGCAAAAAAAACAAAAAACTGAAGACTCTTTGTGGACATCTTGGAAAAAAGTGTAGTGTAGAAAGGTATGTACACAGTGAGTCCAACTGGTCTGACAAGAATAGCAAAACAAATAATAAATATCAGATGATTCATAAGGAGGAGATGAGGTTTGTACCGCAAAGTTTTTCTTTGGAAACAAAAACGATTAAACAGGAATTGCATTCAGGAATTGCATTCAGGAATTGCATTCAGGGCGGGCTATAAAGTCGAGATGGCTCCTGAGAAGTAGAGACACACAAGGGTGACTTTGTGGAAATGTGGAAATGCAAAATTGTTACCAAATACAAAAGAGCTACTTTCATCACTGGTGCAACTGTATCTTGTGCACTCAGCTCTCTTTTATTTACCTTTCTTTTATGTCGCTGGCGCTGTCTGTGATGTCACCAAGTTCCATGCTCATTAATAATCAAAACCAGCCCTACTCAGCGTAGCCAGCAAACAGCTGAGGGTCTGAAGAGGAAGCGTCACTTCACTGCTGTTGTGACATCTGGCAGATGATACAGAGCCACGCAGGAGGACACGCACTCTGAGAAACCGCTGCAGTTGAGTTTATCAGCCAGGAGAGGAGTACAATAAAACGGCTGACTTGTTCAGACAGGAATTCAACGGTAAGCAAAGCATGTCAGAAATATTTGCTCAAAGTGAAAGTTGTGCTTTCTACTCTTGTTAAGACCTATAAGAAGATATTTAGTACAAGTATGAAACTCATGTCTGATAGTTCAGTCTTTTAGGAGAGCAAACAAACTTTTGCATTTCTAAATTTGAGTCAATTTAAAATAAACAAACTGAATGGCAGAGCAATATGCATGAATGCATATGTGAGGGTTCAATAGAAAGTGCATCAAAGCTGCCCAGATAATCATGTTTCCTGATCGTTAGAAGATTTTTTTTCTGAATGGATTTTATCGACTTGAATTGCCTTTGTGTTTGACCTGAACATGTATTGCCATATCCTCCAGCTTCCTTTCAGAGCATGCACACAGTCTGATGCAGCTTTGTCACATTTCAGTGCTCATATCAAAACTTATCTCAGAAACGGAAATTGCTCATTTACACTGCGAAAATGTCTGACATTTCACAGAAAAAAGGTGTGAAAGTGCTTATCTGCTCTATGTGTTTGATCAAAAGTCTTCTCAGATGCAGAAAATAAGCAATCTCTGGAACAATCTGCCACATCACAGCTATTACAGCCATTTTGGAGCACTTCTGTTTAATTCAGCACATTTCATCATGCTGTGTTTTGTTTGTCAGCTGCAACCACAAATGGACCAAATTAATTTGACAGGAAGGATGGAGAGCAACTCTACCGACTGTGCGTCCATCGACGACTTCCGTAACCAGGTCTACTCCACATCCTACTCCCTAATAACCGTGCTGGGCTTTGTGGGGAACGTATTCGCCCTGGCAGTGCTGATCAGAACGTACCGCCAGAGCTCCCCCTTCCATGTCTACATGATGAACCTGGCTCTGTCTGATCTGCTGTGTGTCATGACGCTGCCACTGCGAGTTCTCTACTATGCCAGAAAGGGCCGGTGGGAGCAAGGGGACTTCCTCTGTCGCATCAGCTCCTACTTTCTCTACGTAAACCTCTACTGCAGCATTTACTTCATGACTGCCATGTCCGTCACACGTTTCTTGGCCATCGTCTACCCAGTGAGGAACCTGCAGCTGGTGACAGTGAACCGTGCGCGGGCTGTGTGTGTGGGCATATGGATTTTCAGCAGTCTGTCATCCTCTCCTTTCTTGATGTCTGGACAGTTTTTTGACTCGTCAACAAATAAAACTAAATGCTTTGAGCCGCCAAAACATTCAGGTCAGCGTCTGCCAAAACTACAGGCGCTGAACTATGTGGGTCTGGTGTTAGGTTTCATTCTGCCCTTCCTGGTCATCCTGATCTGCTACGCCGGCATAGTCCGTACCCTGCTTTCCCGTACCCAAGCTACCCAGCGGCAGCAGAACTCAGCTTCCAAAGCCATCCGAATGATCGTCATCGTGCTGCTGACCTTCCTCATCAGCTTCATGCCGTACCACGTGCAGCGCACCCTCCACCTGGACTTCCTGTCCCGGGGAGACACAACCTGCGCAGAGCGCAATTCAATGCAAAAATCTGTCGTGGTTACACTGTGCCTGGCAGCAGCCAATTCCTGCTTTGATCCACTGCTTTACTTCTTCTCTGGAGAAGGTTTCCGCAGCCGCATGTCCTCCATGCGCCATACAGTCAGGGGCAGCAGGTTGCACCAAGCCAAGCCAAAGCCCATGACAGTCTCACAGGTTGGGGAAAAAGACAAGCTGGGGACCAGTTAAAAAAAAAAAAAAACAGGCAAACGGGGGTTATCAAACAAGCAGATTGATACGTATTTTTGAGTTCAGGATAGCTCGGGCTCTCACTGATCATCAGGCAAAAATAAGAAAGTAGCAGGCTTTGTAATTTATATTTAAACAATCAGTGCGTTACAAGTTTTATGAGGATGTTCTTCATTAACATCAATATTTATCTATCCAAAGATGGCATTCTTCTTCAATATTTCTGCAACGTTGTTCTGCAGTACTAGTATGATATAATAGTTGCGTATTATGGTCCACATGTTGTGATATATTTACAAATATGTCCATTATATCAATGTATAGATGCATTTTGAATACCATTATGATGGATCTCTTTATCTGTTATGTCTGACTGATGTCTGTTGTGAGTTGTTTCATACAAGCTGCATACGATAGGTTAAACTTTGACTTGTGGGAAATACTGTAAAATACATATAATATTACAAATGATGTAGATATTTATTGTTCATTTACTTATTCTTTTTTTACATGTTTGAATTTGTTTTAATGTATTTTGTGCTTTTTTTTTAACATTTTCTTGCACTTTTGCATCCTTATTTGTACAATTTGCACTAGGGACACATATTGGGATTTGAAAGTTGCATCTTTAAATCAACAGTGTGACATTTTGGCCTTGATTGTGCATGTGCCAAGACTCAGGTCAAGCTTTCATGTTTTTCATGTCAATTTAAAGGAAGCTGATTAGTTTCAGCGGAGAACCACGGCTGGGAAAACAGGGACATAAGTGGCGTGACTTTGTCAAACATAGCAAGTATATTGAGCAAGCACAGTAGTCAGTTTGGTGTATCTTGTTTGTTTAATCCTTACAGTTTGTGTTTTTTCAGCCTTCTTTCTGTATTCTAAACCAAATGAACTGAGCAATGCTTTCTGCTCCATCCTCATGTTCTCCCAAAATGCTCAACTATGTGTATTCTGCATTCTTCTGAGCAAATAGTTTTATGTACATGTGAAAACTGCAAATAAAAAAAGATCCAATAAGAGTTTGTTCACTGTGATCCTTTGCAGCTCTCCTCGGACATCCATTGCATTTCACTCTAACTGCACGAGGAATTGCACAGTTCGAACACTGGGGGTCACACCAGCACACAAAGTGATCGCCCTCCCTTATTTAATGTTGATTGTTATCATTTTTTGAACATGGACAAACCATTCGCTCATTTCTACAGTCTCTAGAGCTCTTCTACAAATTGGTGTTGTACCAAACGTATAAGTCACAAGACAGTTGGAATGGTCTTTTAACATATTAGCGGATGCAATAAGCAGTGGTAGAAGTGGAGGGCATGTGCTCATCTTTCCATAAAGCCACAAAATTGAGGCATACTGTACACTCGGCCTCCAGGTCAATTAGAAATGCAAAACAACACTGAGGAACCACACTGCTGAGTGGAACATAGAAGGCCATTGTATAACCGCTTCATAAACAGATAATATCAAGCACATGATCAACTCCCTCCTCCAGTTTGCACAAAAAGATATTTGTTTCAGTCTGCAAAGCCGGGCTCTGTGAGAGATGGGATTCTTCTGCTTGCATTAATAATGCACCTCGCAAAGATACTCTATACATGAAAAAAGGAAAGTCCCTGTTAAACTGCTGCTATTTCTAAAGAGGGTGGATGACAGCGCACCCCTTTTCACTGAAGGAAATCTGTCCTCTCGATTTATGACCCCCTAAGTGATTTAGCCTAAGTACTGATTAGTTTCTGAGAAAGGTTAAGAATAAAACTTGTTTTCCTTCGGGGGCAATGGAGTCAGTTTTGCAACATGTGTTGATGCTCACCATGTGAGATCAAGAAACAGAGGAGCTCTCCGGGGGACCTGCTTTTACTGCAGGCATGTTGTGTTTCTGTAATATTTTGGATCAGTGCAGTTTGTCCTTCTGTCTGTTTATTCAGCCCATGATTGCTTTTTTTATTTTTATTATTTATTTATGTTTCATTTTTTTGGTCAATTGTGAAATAATCACAAGATGAAAAAAACATTTTATATGTGGAAATGGACACAAACGGGTCAGTTTTTGTAATGCAAAACCACGTATTACAACAACATGGCCTCATAGTAGAAGCTACGCCTGCCTGCAGTTCAGACATTTCACTAGTTGAAAACATTTGATGTTCGGGTTAGGGTAGAATGCTGTCTGAGACAAGAATGGCACAACATTCCTCTCCCAAAGGTCCAGCAAATGGTCTCCTCAGGACCCAGATGTTTGCAGACTGTTTTTTAAAAGAAGGGTGACTTAGAGCTGCCATCAAATTCAAGATTTCATGATTCAGTAAAATGTCTCACTCCTGTGATTGGATACGTTTTCTATCTTCTCATATTAATGATAAGAATCCGTTTATGAGATTTGCAAATCATTGTTTCAGTTTTTATTTACATTTAAATGGAAAACACACAGTGTCCGATCTTCTTTTGGAACTGGAGTTGTAGACTATCATTTTTCGTGTCCCACGCAGCGGTACTGGGAGCTCAGTCGAATGATAAGATAAAAAAGAAAACTGTCACCTCCTGTTGTTTTTTTCCTCGACCTTTTTCCTCGACCTGGGTGGAGAACATAATGGGTTTGAGGAAAGGCGGAAGGAGAAATTCATAAGGACTTAGGAAAAGACAACAGCTCTGCAATGAGAATTCAACCACGCTCACTCTAAGCTGTGGCTCTGCGGCGTTGAAAGTTTTCAACAAACGTTCTACGAAAAGTGCTTTTGGATTCTTCATCCAATGCAATCTTATCCTGCTGTTACACAGAGGGGAATATTACATATGTGTCGTTTTAGCATATTAGGTTTTTAATATAATACCTTAATGCATTCCTTTTATGCGTAACGAATGGTCCACATCTTTCTGTGCTAAGAAGAATTCAAATAGCCCTTATCGTGGCTGCTACTCTGATATTTTCGGGTCGTTTCTCTCAGTTATGAACTTTACAAAGCGATAAAGACTATTCAACTGGACCCTGAGAGTGAGCTGCCAGCTGTCTTTCAGTTCCTTTTTGTTTATTAGTTGTTAATGGCAGTTTCAGAGCTTCAATATCAGACGTTACAGTCAGTAAACACGTGTTTCTGTAGGGAAAATGTGCTCTGTGAGATTGTTTTGTCTCAGTTAGTGCACCTTCGCTGGCTTTGCCCTCTGTTCTTGCTTCACACCTGCTCTCTCTTTACATGCTACCGTGACTGTTGTTTTTTTTTTCCTCAGTGGATAAGTACTGCCTGTTATTTCGTCCTCACTCCCTGCTTCTTGTCCATGGCTCCGCCTGTTTCCATGTGCCTTAGACTGTTCTTAACATACCTGTTCCTGCAGAGCCCTTGCTTTCCATCTTCTTTAGATTTCAGTAAGTGTAATGAAATAATCTGTTTTCCAAACCCAAAGCAAGTAGCTTTTGTGTCTTAACCTCAGCAACTTTTTTTTGCAAGTAAAATGCAAAAGTACAGTTTAAGACTAAATAAAGTCTAAGCAGTTCTGATCAGACAGGAGATCAACTTAACTCTAGTTGAGTGGTTTCCAACCTTTAAACCCTGCCTACCTAAATCAACAGAACAGCTGACAAAAACAAAATGCTGTATTCCAGAATATGAACTATTACATTTGGTTAGACTGAGTACATGTCATGTTTAGTTTAGCTTTTACTCTTTAAACTAGACAAGAAAAGCGTCCATTTATCATTTAAATCAGTTTGTTGCATTATGGTATTAAAACTGTGTTGTTAAAGCTTGGAAAACTTCATATTATAATTTAATATTCCGCAATAGACCAGGTTGAAAAAAGATCTTAATTTTGTCTCTTCAAGGAGATCCATGTTAAGCATTTTGAAATATACATTAATCGGCAGGTACAGTCATGCCTTACAAAGAGCAAAAGTTTGCAGCCGAAGCTTCTTGCTTCATTTCTTAACCCAAACTGATATCATAGTAATATGATTTAAAAGGCACCTCAGCAGCCAAAGTTTCAGTAAATGAGAGGAGAGCCGCTTTACTATAGTACATCAAAATTGGCTCGCTAATACCATCAACCTGCATGGGCTGGCATTCAAGCCACTGGGTGCAGCACGAAATATAACAGGACATTATCACATTATCAAGTTGATGTGGTTACTGTTTCAGATGTGTAGCCACACTATTTTTTATCCAGACTTGTATATTTGGTCACCCAGTGAAGACCAAAATTCACTTTCCTTATCTAATTTTCTTGTTCTCACTAAAGATGATCACATGAAGCCTTGTGAAGCTGAGTTACTTTGTGGATGTTTCTAAAAAAAAAAGATGAAAGGTTTCTGGGCCTTGAACACAGGAAGTGAGGTATCATCTGATGTAATGTGGGCACACTGACACGGTTCACAGAGGTTTACAGTGATATGTGGAGGATGTTTTTGGAGTAGTTTTTCACCCCTTTTCTCCTAACCCCACCACTGTCCGAGTGGAATATCTGTCTCCCTTATTGTGCCTCATTTTTCCCAGCTAGTTGCAAACAACATCTACTCTGGTCTTTCTACTGCTGCTTCAAATCATGCTAATGTGATAAGTAAGAATAAACAGAAATATAAAAGTAACAAGCTGTGAAACCTTAACAAGAACGAGCAGAAAGATTTAAAAAATGATTTAAGGGGCTGAGGGGAAGCACAGTCAGGAGGAAGCCCAGTCAGGAGTGGATGTGGTAAGAAGTCAGTGAATCAGACAACCGTGAAAGGCCTGAGGCTTTGAGAATAAATGCAAACAGTATAAATCCAAACTGAACAGCAGAGGGGGAGGAACTGATGCTATATCATATGTCAGTTGTGCTTTTAGTGGTGGTAGCCCTGGATGAAAGGCAGTTAGAGGTCAGATGGGTCAGCAGCCAGCAGCCTTGAGTTACCTTTTCTCTAAAGCATACACAGAAAATTAAATGCAACGAAGATGAACAACGTGAGCAAAGCAATGCTGTGTATAATGAGTACACGCATAGTGTGTATTTATGTGTGTTTGTGAGCGCACATGTACATGACACACGTACACTTTGAACATGACCACTACATCAAAGGTCACATGCAGACACCGTTTTCTATACTTCCAGAGAGCAGGGTTAAAGGACAAGCTGGGAGTTTATGAGTGTCCTCTGGTGGATGTCTGTCAACGGTGGGCCTTAAACACAGGAAGTGGGAAAGCAAACAGCTCAAACATGCACTGATCTTTTCCATCGTGGAAAGAGCAATATTTGCTCTTAAGATGCACTCACAGCATTCCGAGAAGTTTTATGAGATAGAGCTCAGAAGGTTAATGGGTAAACCCCCCCACCCACCTTGCTATGACTTAAATAAGTAGAGCATTGTTGTATTTTCATTTACATTGTTTCCAAATTTGGTCGAATGTTTCAATGGGCAGTTGTTCAAGATCCAATTTTTATTTTTGATTTGGCCTTGTGATGGGGACAGTAAGACTGCACTGCAGATTGCATTTCAAATCTTCCCTCTTCCTGGCGGCTCCCACCCATACAGCCCAGGGATGTTCAGTTTGGCTTTGCTATGACGATATATTATTAATTACATTTAGGGAGGATTTTTCAGATGGACGTCCCAAATAAGAGTAACAGCAGTCTGAATCCTGAAGTCAAGTTATGTCAGGCTCAGGGATCAGGGATCCGTCAGTCAAAAAACAACCAGTAATGCTTCTCAGACAGCCCATCATGTGCTACCTAACAGGTTCCCCCACTTCTCTTGAACTTACTCACCCTACAGATGAGACACCAGCCCCTGCTTATAGTTTGTTGTTGCTCTAACAGGAAGCTTGTGAACAGTAACAGTGTCCACGACAGCCACTGTGTATCCCATTGAAAGTATTTTGGGCTGTCGGTGTATTTTTGTCCACGCTGTGACGCACATAGAGAGAAAGGGCCTTCAGTTTGCTTAACTTTTGAAATGTTATCACCACATCGCTTCCTCAAATCATATAAAGCCTGGTGGTATTTATTTTTCACTGAACAAAGAAAAATCGGGTGCCTCGTTCGAAAGAAATCCTGAGAACTTTGAGGGTCTTGTATTTTCCTGTTTGTATCTACCCACTTTAGCGGGAGAATAAACTAGAAAATGTTACAAAAATCAAGATTTCCAAATTACACGTCTGTTGGTCAAATTTCTTCTCTGTTGTGCTTCTGTTTTCAGTCCCCCCGTGATTTTTGTTTTAATTCAGTTCAATATTTCAAATGAATCAAAGCAGCTAATTCATATTCTTCTATGGTTACTGTGCAGCTGTTTGTAGCGGAAGCCACAGAGTCATTCCTCTTCCCGAGCGTCCTGCCAGAGGCGCAACAAATCAGTTGTACACAAACTTCATGGGAATTTGCATCAAAAACTCCAGCTAAATAACTCCCATTCTCTAAAAAGCCGAAATCTAGTTCAGCTTGTTTCAGCACAATTGTTCTTTTCAAAGCCCAAATTCATCATTGGCTTGCAGATGTTGAAAAGTGGAAAAGATTTGCTTCTTTCATCAAGTTTAACTCAGTTCCTTCATGACAGGCCATCCAAGCACACGTAATGTTCAATTTAATCTTAGTAAGAGTCCAAAGCTGTGGTGTTTACCTCATAAGATTCTTAAGAGGTCACAGAAGGAGAAGAGCTCAATGCCAAAACTTTAACTGCTGCAAGTTTGGTCAAAACTTGAGTTGGGGAACGATGATTCAAACAGAAAGCTCTGTGTTAATGGTTGAACGAAATTATCGCTGCAAAGCTTTCAGGTTGGGACACTGAGGAGGAAAACTTCTTTGTAAACCAATGAGGTGAAAGGAAGAGGATTTGGAGCTTTACTGAAGCAGTGAGCACTGAAATTTGAGAGGGGGCGGTGCTAATTGACCATCTACTAACACATTGTAACAAGTGGCATGCAGGGAAACTGGGTCATTGTGGTGATAGACATGGATATTAGACTTAGTCTGTGGTGCTGTCTTCTAGATTGTTAAATGCCTTCAATGAAATGTGTTTAGTTGTTTGAAGGCTTCCTTTGTCCCATGATGATTTGGTTAGCAAAGGGTTTCAGCCGGCTGTCACAGCTCATAAAGACCAAAAAGACCACTGCAAACAAATATGGGCTCTTGGGAGGATAGAAACTGAGATTTGGCTCAGAAACGTCCTCCTGCAAAAAGAATAAAGAGAGTAGCCATGAGAAAATACATTCTGTGTTGGTTCTTATGAATATATACGTTTATGACTGATTCAGGATGTCATATTTATGATGCAAGCATATCATCACTGCCCAGTGTAACCACTTACTTTAAACATGTTTTTCATGGGAAAAAAACAGGCGTACTCAGTCTTATCATCATACCCTGAAATGACATTAAATGTGTTTTAAAAGGGTTTTGGTAAAGCAGTTAAAGGATTCTTAATCCATAACATACTACACCATTAAATTCTCAGATTTGTTCGAAAACAACCATCAATACATAAACAGTAGCTGCGCATCTATACGTGATTACAGTCTTCTGTTCAGTGGTGCTTGGAAATATGTGAACCCTTCAGAATTTTTCTATATTTTTGCATAAATATGATCTAAAGACCTGTCCTAAAGTTTGATCTGAGAACCCGATTAAAGAAATGTTGTTATCTAAAAAGATATCTGGCCATATATTCATTGGGTGAAGATTTTTTATATTTCGTGAATGGATTAATAAAAATATTACTTGTGTTAGTGGGAAAAGTATATTTACCTTTACAATAAAAAGGTAGTTTGAAGAGGAAAGGATTCATGTGTTTTTAATCAATGAGATGGAAGTCAGTGTGAAGGAAAAACAACAGAGATCAAAGTGCATGGTGGTAGGAAACAGGGGAGTTCTGAGTATCTTCAAGGAAGAGTTGCTGATGCTTATCAGACAAGAGGAGGTTATGAAAATGCCTTAAGAATGTGGACAACTGGAGGAAAGAGCAGTGTTGCCCTGCAAAGGAGCGGTGGACCAGAAAAAATTTGTCCAAGAGCAACATATGTTATAGTTTTTATGGTCACAAAGGAAGTCTAAGCACCTGGTAATGCTCACGAGTCCACCATAAGGTCAGCACTGAAAAACAGAAGTGTACATGGCAAGGCTGCAAGGAGTAAGCCACCTCCCGACTGCTAAAAATCGCATGTACAAGCCAGGAGCTCCTTGAAAAATGCTTACTGGATAGATAAGACAAAAGTAGAACATTTTGGTAGAAATTAGAAGTGACGTCTTTGGGAAAGGGAAAAGATTGCATCACAGCACAAGCACGATATCCCATGTGTGAAACACGGTGCTGGTAGTATCATGGTTTTGGCCTTGATGATTTTCCAAAAACTGATTTAACATTAGCTTGCTTCACACTAATAATGTTCCTCACACGTCATTAAGACATAACTTAGAAAGAGGGAGCAACGGTGAGGATGTAATATTTGCAGTTTATGTGAGATTTGCATGAAGTGCATAGGCTATGGTCGTGACTATGAGACAACACTCCCTCACAGTTTTCTGACAACATTTCATGTTGCCATAACAGTTCATACAGTAGTAGCGTATCAAGTGCATTGTGGCTGCATAAAATGTAGAGGAAGTGGATAAAAGCGGATGAAAATATCATTGTTTAAGCTTTTGAAAAAGTCAGTGTCATATTGATAGGTATTACCTTACAGTAAGGGCACCGGTGGGACACGGTCTCAGTGCTGTCACAGCTGGTTGTCAAAAGAGAAGCTCGATCATCACAACAAGTCCCTCTTTGGGTTGCAGCTTTCGTTTTGCCATGAAAATTAATATAAAGCTCACAAATATTATATCGGACACTTATTAAAAAAAAAAAATAGCTACAGTCGATTGCAATGGATAACACAATGGTGGAGACACCTTTAAAAAGAGCTCTTATTCATATCTATTCAGTACTGTTACCTGTCAGATTCCTTTGAACAGCTGATCCTGGGTGATGATAGCTCAGAGGTGCTGCGGGTGGCTGTCCGTTAATGAGACTGCAGCCGTTCCCACTTAGGAGAAACTGGGTCAAGCAGGAAGACAACAACCCCAAGCAAACAAGCAGTACAACCAAAGAAAAGTGCTTGCATAAAAGAAAGATTAAGTTAATGATTTCTAATGGCCAAGTCAAAGTCATGACATTAATCCAATGAAAATGTGGTGGAGGGAAGAAGGATGTTCATGGGGGAAACCCATCCGTTATCCAGAGTTTAGGTTTACAGAGGAATTGACTATAAATCTTCCCAGCACATATGAAGGACTGGTGATAGTTACCAACCAGTCGGTTGTATTGCTGCAGAAGGGGGTCACCCCAGAAGATTCCCATTATTTTGCCACTCTTAGATACCCAACGTTGAAACATTTCTCACAACAAATAAGTGATGAAGTGCAGTATGTCTGTTTTAATTTTTATTTAGGGAGAAAACACAACTTACAGTACAATACATGATATATGCATGCACTTAAGAGCAAGAAATAACACATCCCAACGGAGTGCCAGAAAACAGTTGTGCAAGAGCTAAACTGTAAAAAATGCTATTCATCGCTGACAGAATTCATGGGCTAGGGAAATAAAACCCAAGTGTTCTGTTTGATATGTGGGACTTCAAAAACTTTTCCTCAGGGTATCACGGTTAAATCGGAGAGTGTGAGGAAATGGGATGGAAAACAGAATCATCATTCATGTAGTTCCACATGTAAATGACTGCGGAAAAACATCTACACTGTCTATCCATTGCACAATAGGAAAGCTTTTACCTGTCGCTCAAACTAAGTGTCATGCACAGGGCAGTATAAGGACTGTGAGAAGACCTACATGCCCTGCAGGGTTGTAAACATGGCTGTGGAGAGCTCCTGCAGTGATAAGTGAGCCTGTGAGTGTCGGGCCACTGCAGTGATGCTGGATGCAGAAGGGACGCACTAACAGGGGTTAACATTGTTTACTTTCTTTTTCAAGTGGCTATTGTGTTTCCTTCCATCCATCACATGACACCTGGTCACAGCCTCCTCATCAGGGCAATCCTCGACCCTCCGCTCGTACATATGCACACACACATTCACGCACACACATAATCACGCACTCAGTCCTACACAATGGAGCGCTTGTTATCGCCGGCGAGTGTACAGGAAGCCTCTCCGGCAGATTTGAAGACTAAAACGATGATGTTGGCATGGTCCCGCATGTGCCCCTCGCTCACCCTGGGATCTCATCAATGCAGTCTATTGATAATGGCTCTCGTTTCCTCCAATTAACTGACAACAGAACTTCTTATCCCACTGCCAGTATTAATCAAGTCACTACTTGGAGTCAGCACAGTGAAACAGACAACCTGCTTCTCTGGTTACGCTCACTTAAAAGACATAGTGAGTCACCCACTCACTTTCACTGTAGCTGTTTGAATCTCAACAATCAGTGGTGAAGTCATCTGAAGTTTGCCCTCTTCGTCCCTGGACCATGTTGCACCGCCATGTTACTACAGTATCCCAAACAAGAAACCAAACACTCCAGAGCGGGGCCTTCTTGTTCAATTGCAATTTGAAATTTGTGTGACTTTTGAGCGAGCGGGGAAACTTCAGCTTTAAAAATCACTGCTTTGAAAATCCAACAAAGTTCGTATGGTCTTCTTTTCTATTTTGTTAGCACTAACAACGCGGTAATCCTGTGTGAAAATGCTTAATTGAAGCTATCTCTTTGCAAAAGCAACCAGAGAGCTCAATAAGGCCGAGCTCCATATTGGATGGACCGACCAGTTTAATGTGAGCAGGGAAGAAACAGGGGGCCGGATAAAAACTGAATCTCAACATGTAGTTGTTAGACTTCGTACATTATTCAACAAAAGCGAGCACTGTTTGCACACGCTGACAGGATCTTATAGCCGATGGACGGCTATAACAGCCGCACCCTCGGTATAACTTATAGTCTTACAGAATTACATGAAATGACCCTGACTTGAGAATACTTTGTATTGGCTACCTGAATGATACACTCTGCGCAACTGCTTCATTCAGACGGCCGCAGATATCAAGTGTTACCATTGTTTTCCTGGTAAAATCAGGTTCGCTTAAGTGTGACTTTTCTTACACTAAACTGTTACTTTTAGTACATAGAAGAAGAAAAAAGAGACTGAAAACAAAAATAACAAGCCACCCACCACCATCAAATAGGTTCCTTCCTGTTGTAGAGAGAAGCGTGATGTTATCAGAAATGTAACGCCCACGTCTCAATTGTTTGACACAGAAAACACGTCTGAAATGACAAAGGGCTGCTGCACTGCGACTATGACAACAGATTCAGAAAGATGTCTCCTATTCTTTTTACAAAAGTATAAAAAGTTTATAGAATAGAGCTAAATAGATTTCTGCCGTTGACAGAGACAAGTGAATACTTTGTGTCCGACATGTTAGAATTTCTCAAATAAAAATCATTATTGTAACATATTATGACAAACCATAGATGTGACAAACTATTTAGCATCACCTATGTGTTGTTCATGTAACTCTAGGGCTGAAAAAAAACATGTGCCACATGGTTCCTTGTGGTCTGCGTTGTGGAGGAGGGTTAGACATTAGCGAGTCAACACAACCTCGGAGGAACAGTACCAGGCCTGTTCTGTGCATGAAATTTGTAGAGAAAGTGATTTAACATTTAAAGTTTGCTCCAGATATTTTCAATTTTTTTTTTTTTTTTTTACACTATTTGATGGATGGTTACATCATGCTCCATATCTGCCTTTATAATCCTGATCTTCAGGTTTCAATGTTTTGGCATAGTTATAGCTAACAGGTAAAAGCTTATTAGAGACCCTGATCAAAGTGTCCAAAAGTGTCCAAAAAAACCTCACAAATAACTTGGGCTGCATGGTGAATCGCATCATTTACATTTTTTTATTACTAAAGTTTGAATAAGATGAAAGATGTAGGCTCAGTGCAAATCTATTAGAATATGTGAAAAATCTTGGTGTTACATTTGATAGTGGGCTGAAGTTTAACAAACAGATCAGCTCAGTCGTCAGCACAAGCTTCTTCCAGCTCCGCCTGTTGGCCAAAGTGAAGCCCTTCCTCAGTCGGCAGGACCTTGAAAAGGCAATCCACGCTTTTATCAGCTCCAGACTGGATTACTGTAATGCTCTCTATGTTGGCCTCAGTCAGACCTCTCTCTCACGTCTTCAACTTGTGCAGAACGCTGCTGCCCGATTTTTAACGGACACTTCTAGGCGCGAACACATTACTCCTGTGCTATCGTCTCTTCATTGGCTTCCGGTACGATTCAGAATCGATTTTAAACTCCTGTTGTTTGTTTTTTACGCCACTAATGGCTTGGCACCTTCTTATCTGTCAGACATTTTAACTTTTCGCAACTGTGGTAGAACCCTGCGCTCTTCAGGTCAGCTTCTTTTAGAGGTCCCAAGGTCGAGATCTAAGCAGTGGGGTGATCGTTCCTTTGCCATTGCTGCTCCTAGACTGTGGAACAAACTGCCCCCTGATATCCGCACCATCACTGATCTCGGCCTTTTTAAATCGAAGCTTAAGACCCACCTTTTTAGACTGGCGTTCCAAATCTGATTAGGGCCACTATGCTCATTCTTTCCGCTCTAATTATCTTAATTTTATACAAATTTTATTCAATTAATTTTTATTGCACTTGTGGAAGGCTTTTAATGCCCTGCATCACTTTTAGCACTTTTAGCACTTCTACCATTTTTGCATCGTGTTTTATGTTTTGTTTTACGTATTGTTGTTTTTTATCCTGTTGTAAAGCACTTTGAGTACCAGTTGGTGATTGTAAAGGGCTATATAAATTAAATTTGATTGATTTTAATTTGATTGATTATACTGTACAACCAGAACATTGATTTCGGACTTCATCATCTTAATTTGGCCGACCAGGTATCCAGACTTTCGGTCTTTGCCTCCCACCGCAGAAATTAGGAAGTCATTCCTGCCTGTGGCCATCAAACTGTATAATTCCAGTGTCTGACAGTTATTCATCTCATTATTTATTATTTATTTATTTCATTACTTCACTATGTGCAATAATAATAATAATTAGGTACTGAGCAGCATTGTAAATACTGTTTATTGTATTATTGTATATACTAAGATTTTCCTTATCTTATTCTTATTCATCCTGACTTAATCTTTTTTTTCTTTTTTTCTGTAAACAAGGGCACTGCAGAAAAGGAATTTCCCGCAAGGGATTAGTTAAGTAATTCTGATTCTGATTCTGATTCTGATTCTGAATATGAAAACAGAAAATAAGTAGGTGGATGCCATACTTTTTCTGAACTATGTAGTTGTGCTAATGAGGACGAAAGTCGTGACATCCAGCGCGGCCTTGAAATGTAATGAATATATAATGTACTGTACTTATGGAGGATGCGGGGTTCTTGAGTGGCCCATGCGTTTTGTGTTTAGCTAAGGGGGCAAGACTCGCCTGTTATCCAGGAAAAGTACATTTCGATGTGATATGTTGTTGTATAGTCTGTTTTAATGTAAGCCATGTTTACCTTAACCTCCTTGTTCTTAATACATAACTTTAAGCGTGTATGTTTTAATTTCTAATCCTAACCATACTTTTTAAGACCTAACCATGCAGAGTGCCGTCCTCGAACCCCTTCAGCCTCCAATTGCAGACTTTTAATGCAGACGCTTGTTAAATGTGATGCAACAAGAAAATTTATATCCGAAAATAACTTGACTGTAAATTATTTAAAGATTAACTAAATGTCCTATCTAATTATGTGTTTTCATATTGCAATTTTTGATGCTCCAACTAAGACTGGCAGGTTTCAAACTTTGACTTAAATGGAGCATCGCGTTAGTTCTGGCAGACCACGTAGTCAACGCGCCCTTTGCCTATTGGCTGACGCCGACCCAACCCTTATGGCCAGCTGCGCTCAATGGGTAATCAGCTGCTGCTCGCAATTGGATGCTGGCATTTGGGGCACTTCATTTAAACTTGGTTTGCTGTCACTGCTTTTTTTTGCTCTCTGCTTGCAGCCCTCCACAGCAGCTCCCCGCGTAGGGGAAAAAAGTTTTGCTTCTGCTTACAAGACGTAGCTCCGATTAGCATACACGCCGATGCTAGTATTATTATTGTGCTGCTTACCCTGTCGTCCGGCATGGATCCCCGCTGCCGGCGGAGTCGGAGATTCGGCTGAGATGGACGCGTGGAGGACATCCAGCCGAGCCAAGACGCGACACCGGGCGAGCTGTCACAGCGCGCCGCGGTCAGAGTCAAGGTAGGCCGCGGCGGGCTCCTGTACGTGGCAGGGCAGCCGCGGTAAGACACGCGGCTATCTTACACCGATTTCACATGATTTTGCGTGACTGTAGCTGTGTGGCGCGGGTCTTATGCCGGCACATTTGGATTACAAACCATCCTCCCGATTGGTCCGTTGGATCCTCGTGGTGATGCTTCTAAGGTGCAACAGGTGCTACACACGGCTGTGGTATGTATGCATTACAGTCTGATGGGTGCGGCGCACCTGTCGTGTCAGGGTGTGGAGTGTTTGTGCCTATGGGGTACCTCATGTCACGGTAGCCACAAGATAGCTTTGCAAGCCAGTTCGGTAACAGATAGCTGGCGCTACCTAACTGGAAACGTTGAACTAGCTAGCTACTGGCTAGCCTTTGACATCTTGAACTGAACCAATTGAAGTGTGGCATTTCATATCATTGTTGTTCTATGAACCGTTCTTAAAAAGTCTGCTAGTTTGCGTTGGCTAGTATACTAGTGGTGGCTAAGGCTAGAAGAACTGTGTTGGAACCATACAGAGGAGTTCAGCTCTTAAACTCATCAAAATCACCTGCGTTCAACTATGTCAGAGAACAGACTCACAGGTTTAGCAATTCTCAGTATTGAGTCTAAACGTGCAAAAATTTAGATTTGGATGAGTTGTTAGGAGATTTGCTGCACAGCAATCGTTGCATACAGCTTCTGTAATTTGATTCTGTATAGCAATCAGTTGATATACATGTTTTGTTATTGGTAATGGCGCTAAGTGTACTTGGCTCACTGAACTACCTTTGAATATTTATTCAACTGGTAAATGAGCTCTGGGAATTATAAATTTTTAAACAGTGGATACATTTTTAGGTGGCTCGGTTTTAATAAAAAATATATTAAAAAAAAAGACATTGTGCAGCTGTGCCTCTGTTTAAATAAAACAAGAGCCACTGGTAGGGCTTAACTTGCATGAAAGATACTGATTAAGATCGAAAATAATTTGGGATGAAGTCAAATCATTAAAACCGCTTCCGGAATTGATGGCATGAACAGCAATGACAGAGGTCATTTGTGTTATGCTTATGGCTTGTTTAATTGTGTGGATAGAAAAAAAAAAAAAAATGCAAGCTCACGGTGATTTTAACTTCCTAGGTGGGTCAGGTGAAGTGTGTTAAAAGCTCTGCTTTGCTTGGAGGTTGCTCTGCTTTGCTTGGATGTTGCTCTGCTTTGCTTGGATGTTGCTCTGCTTTGCTTGGATGTTGCTCTGCTTGGCTTGGATGTTGCTCTGCTTGGCTTGGATGTTGCTCTGCTTTGCTTGGATCTCGTTTGCGTTTTGGATCGGATCTTGCCTGCTTTGCCCTGCTGCAAAGCGCTGTCGCTGCTGTGGAGACTGACCATATTTTTTATGGTGTACCTAAGTGGTTGAGGTCAATGCTTGCCCCAATAAAATTGGTAGCTAATAATTCGTCGGGGGGTAGGATACCCTGGTTCAAACTAATCAATTGGCTGGTCTGCGTTCCGGTATGGTCAGTTGGGGGGTTGTAGGACACCCTGGTCCAACAATCCAATTGGCTGGCTGCGTTCCGGTATGGTCTGTTGGGGGGTTTGTTGCCTTTACAGCAAATGGAAGGCACTCCACCTGAGGATGCTGCTGTTCCCTGTCTTGGCTTCCATGGAGCTCATGGAAAAGTCGGGAACTTCCTCCGAACAGAGCCATACCGCCAAACACAAATTGTATGCATTCAGAATAAGCTTCTGAAATTCATCTCTGTTTCTCGTCTCGTTTTGACGAGAGTGGTTCGGACAGAAATGGAGCATTGCGTTAGTTCTGGCAGACCACGTAGTCAACGCGCCCTTTGCCTATTGGCTGACGCCGACCCAACCCTTATGGCCAGCTGCGCTCAATGGGTAATCAGCTGCTGCTCGCAATTGGATGCTGGCATTTGGGGCACTTCATTTAAACTTGGTTTGCTGTCACTGCTTTTTTTTGCTCTCTGCTTGCAGCCCACCACCTCCCCTGCTCCACCGACTTCTCATTGCCAAACAATGTCATACTGTTGTTCATTGTTGCTTGCTCTGTTCTAGGGGGTTTGTTGCCTTTACAGCAAATGGAAGGCACTCCACCTGAGGATGCTGCTGTTCCCTGTCTTGTCTCATGGAAAAGTCGGGAACTTCCTCCGAACAGAGCCATACCGCCAAACACAAATTGTATGCATTCAGAATAAGCTTCTGAAATTCATCTCTGTTTCTCGTCTCGTTTTGACGAGAGTGGTTCTGACAGAACTTAATTTAACGTTGAATACATGTGACTTTCTTGAAACAGTTGCAAAAGCTTGTAGGACCATTTTAAATGTCCACTTATTTGTAAGCCCATACTCTAACATTTTCTTTTTAAATATCACTTGACATGTCTACATATCGGTTGCATTTGTTTATTAACTGTAGTCATTATGTTTTTCACCACTCTATGTTTAACCCGTTTTTCATTTTATTCAGCACCAGCGACGATGTCCGCCTGGGTTGCCACAGAGAATCTGACCAGTGCTGCCACCACAAATGAACAAGATAAACTTGTGCTCAAGTTCCGGGAGCACACGCATGTAAGCACACATAAAGACATCTGAGACAGTAACTGTTTGACACACAGGGTGTAGCCTACTTGACAAGGGAAACTTGATACCTTAGCAAATATTAGGTTATGAACTGTTTGACACAATCATATGCAACAAAATCCCTAACAAATCTTTAAAGATATGACAAGGCTCTTAACCTGACACTGACACTGACACTGATCATTCCTGATACAGAGTTTCAGGATTCAATTCTTGGTTTTTCCTAAGAATTCACACTTGGCAAAACTCTTGTTTCAGAAAAGTCATCCAGCAGTAAGTTAGCTCTGCTTTGTGCTGCCATTGCCATACTGACAAGGGAATCAAGTATCAACTGATCCTTGCATCTTGTACTTGAGCTTCTCTTTACGTTACATGCAGAAAGTTTCATATGAAAAGCAATTGTTTGGGTGATTTCTGAGATAATGTAAAAAAAAAAGTTATAAAAATTAGGCCTCTACTGTACACAATGACTTCTTACTGTTTTCACAGACCCTCAGTCAGTGGAACGGGGAACGAAAAACGCAAAGCTGATGTACAGCTGGATTTGTTAACACTGCCGAAACCCCACCTCGGAACCCATGTCGAGAAGCAGGAACATCAATTCTGACAGGATATTGTGCGTGCAGCCAAACAGCTTAGAGATTTCAAAACAGACAGCATGTCTTTTTTACTGGCTTTGTCAACCTAAGGTCCCATCACACTGCTTTAAGACAAGCATACCTGCATATATAGTGCACACACATGGAAAAAGCTGCAACGAGGGGTACGCATTTTGCAAGTTCAGAGACATCCAAAACCTGCTTGAGAAAATGCAAAGGCTCTGCTGCCAATTCGGAGTCCCAAATTAATTTTAGAAAAACGTTGTGGGTGGATGTAAATTAAAAAAAAGAAGATGAATCCCACTGTGCTGTGTACAGATGCCTATCTAGTCCTCGAGCTTTCCTGTTTGTTGTGTAAAAGAATCAACCTCTGATGATGCACAATGTATACTTATCTGACTGAACAACAACTAGCAGCTATGTGCTCCCAATTACGCTGTCTGCCAGTCGGTAATAGGATGCATGAGGGCTTCATTAGAGACGGTGAGCCCCTCTGTAGCAAAAAAAGACCTGGATATTTGCATGTGTACTCAAACACACAGCAAATGCACCATAAGCCCTTTGGAAATGGACATATACTCTACATTCCTCACTGGTGGCCACACACACATGGATGCTGCAGGGTGGCCTGGTAGACACAGGGACCATCTTTCAACCTGAGGACTAAAGGCTTTTAAGCCTCTTTGTTTCCAAGTGTCGGCTGAAAATGCCCTTGAGCGAGACATCTGTCCTCTGCAAGACCCGTGTGTGCAGTTTGACAGACAGTCCCACGCTCTGACCTCCCTGTGGAGGGAGCACCCATGAATTCAGAAAAGTTGAAAACAAAGGCCACTTCTTATAAGCAAAAACTGAAAGCAAATCCAGTGGTTTACAACTTGTGTCTTGTTTTCAAAACTGAGCTTATCTCAATGAAGACAGATTTACGGTCGGCGCTAGTGGATTTGAATTTCACAATGGATGGTGAAGTTGCAGCTTTTAGTTTTTCAAAGTATCGGGTTTTTATGTTTTAACTGCCTCCCTACTGAGGAGCAGTGTGAGTTTTTAAAGGAACATTTCAGTTTGATTTTAGTTGACTGAAGGCACAGATAAATCAGTTGACTGTCTGGATAACTGCATGAGCGATCTCCTTCTGGGACAACTCGCCTATTCCCCGACGCAAAGATAGCGCTTAGTAAGACTACTTTCAAAGGTTATCTTTTATCTTCCAGAATTTAAAACTATTAACAGTTAACTACTAACATTTCAGCATTACCTCCTTATTAACGTAAATCATACTTTTGAGATGCCTCGGCAGTTGTTTCGTCCAGAGGTTGTGCAGCTGCCTTTACACTCCAGGACACCACTAAGTCATGTCAGTTTGACTGTTGGCACTATGTATATTTAAACCGGAGTTCACAGAAGACACATGATATTCAAGGAAGAGGATGGAGGTAAAGACAGTAAGAAAAGCTTCCTGAAAGTTTTTGTGCATAGTAAATTTATGAGAGTAAACCAGAGCTGAGCCTGTTCATATGAATCTTGGGGAAACCCTGCTGTGTCCATGGGTGATAAAGAAGATGAAGCAGGCCAGCTCTGTGGCAGGGACTGCTCTGAGCTGAGTGAACAGGACAAGGTGGAACAAGCTGCTAAACATAAAAGAGAACACTGCACACCTTCTTCACAACATGCAAAGTAGCCTTAAAAACAGGTGGTTAAAGTGTAAATTTCAGACTGTCTATTCCTCTAAAATGAAGGTGAAGTCAGCAAAGGAAGCAGGCCAAAAGCAACAATTCATGCTTTAAAAGGGAAGTTCTCCAGGGTAAGATAAATCTGAATTCTCCCCAAACTTTTTTTTAAAAGTTTATAACACAGTTTTCTATGATTCAACAACAGGTCAACGACGGCGAGGCATAAAGTGGGAAATGATATATTCAGATTTTGATCTCAGACTCTGAATAAGACAATGCCATGTCAGGATTTTCTAACAAAATTAAGGTGGAGTATTTCAATGTGAGTTGCCAGAAACATACTGGACTATGCTCTGTTAGACGTAAACAGCAAGTGTATCGTTCCCAGTTACAGTGATCATAACCCCTCGTGGACTGATTTAGCTCCAACTATTTGAATACTTGGGAAACAGCCTTGTCATTCAACACTTGTGTTGAAAAGAACACTGACAATCACACTGCGACAACATCATCTCCACCTGCTGTATCCATTATAGATATTACTGAAGATCGTTGATTAGCACTGGCCTGGTCTCCAGAGTTCCCCGGAGCCCAGGCAATATCCAAAGAAAACTTTAAATTGGCCGCAAAATTGGTAGATCAAACTGTTTTATTCAAACTTAGGCTCTCATTTGGCTTAATGGTCTAGAGATTCAATCAAATATCCCATCAACAACTCATGCAAGAAGCAAATATCAGTATCATTATATTTGGAACTGTCACACCCATGGACTCACGTTTTTGGTTTTCATGTTCTAGGTTATGTTTGTGTCACTCCATGTTTAGTTTTGCCTTAGTTTTCCCTTCACTTCCCTCACCCAGGTAATTAGTTTATTCCCCTCACCTGTCCATTGTCTTCAGCTGCACTCACTCCCCAATCACTCTCACTCCCTATTTAGTTTCCGGTCTCCCCTGTCTGTCTGTTTGTTGGTTCCTTATCCTATGTCAGTTTGCAACCCATGCCACGATTCCCACGTTTTCGTCAAAGCTAAGTATTTATTCCATGCCATGTCCTTGTTCTTTTGTTTTGTTTATAGCTCCGTTTTTCTCCGGCTCTGCCGCGTTTTATGTTGTTACTTTGCTTTTTGTTAATGAATCTACCTTTACTTTTTGAAAGTCCGCATCCGTGTCCTCCCTACACCACACCCTGACAGGAACACTCACTCTCATCGAAATTGATCTCACTTTCTCAAATTAAGTGAAGACAAATACAAAAAAGGGACTGTATGGAGTTTTACTCCAAAAAAAGACCACCAACCTCGCATTGTATATTTGCCAAAAGGGATAAAACAAACTATTAAGCATACTTGTTGTTACTGCACATGAATAAGAAAGTAGTTGCCATGGTTAGCTCCAACGATCAGGATGATGAACCACTTTCCACTTGTCTCAGCTCGCCAGTGCTTACACAAAACCTTCAGAACTGCATTTAGCACAACAGTCAAAAAGTATGAGAAAACACTTTGCAAAAAAGGCTGTTATATTTTCAGGGAATATACAATCACATACTGGTCTTTGGTAATTTAAGACTTTATCCATCTGATAATCTATTTAAACTTAATCTAAATGATACGATAATGGCCTCTAATGCCAATGCATACGTCAGTTTGGTAAAGTCATTAGCATTCTGGGAAATTTGAAATAGACCACCTCAGCAGGGATTGATTATATAAGCAGTGGTTTTAACCATTTCAAATGGTCAGATTTTCCAGAAACCCTAAAAAAACACAGAAAACCTCACAGCAGACGTTGATTGAAGGAGATGGATGGAGAATTAAAGCCCAGCTTCAGCATGTGCCTATTTTTCAGACAGCAGGGAGCAGACAGACTGGTGTAAGGGGGGTAGTACTGAGCAGCCTCAAACTAATATCTTCATGGTATATTTTGTAATTTCACCGGGGCTGGAAGCAAAGTAGTAATATGTAAAGCACATGAAGAAGTTTTGTCAGGATTTCGTGCTTTATTTTTTCCCACAAGAACAGCTGTGGAGCAGCGTGAAAATTGTCTGACAGGGGATTACAACAGACAGAAATGCTTACAGCATCTGCCGCACGGCCAGCTCATGGCTCGTAAGAATACTGGATGACATAGTAATGTTATTCTGTTTGAATCAAGGGTGTTCCCCTCTTCATTTCTGTTTGATTGTCTTTATGGGCTCTTGCATCATTTCTATCATTTCACCTCTCTTTTTCAGGTAAAGTGCAAAAGACTGAAGGAATTGATGGTGAGATAGTGATGTCTTTGTGTAAGGTATTGTGTGAATAAAACATTTCAGACAGTTTGACATGGTGTATGAATCATACATTGGTTTTTAAAAAACAGTCAATCAAATCCACCACTGGCAGAACACATTATCCTTAACATATAAAACAAACTTAAATTGCTTGTCTCTGAATGTCTCCAGGTACAAATGGTGAATCATTGAATGAGAATTCCCATTCAAGCCCTCCAATTTATCTCCCTGCATCCATTTCTGCTGCTGTTGTGTATTAACATGCAGTTTCCTGCATAGACCGTTAGAAGAGAGGAAGTACCCTCCTATCCTGACACTGGCTGTCTTCTTGTATTATATTGTTGCTAAATGGGGAAATTAGAACCTTTGCCCTGACACTAACAAACATCGCAAACCTTGCTCTGCCAATAATAAACCGGATGTGTGCTGCAGGTTTCCTACTTGTTGATGGTGGAAATCAGTGTTCCTGTTCCCAGGGTAGAACTGGCCAGAGCGTGTGGGAATTGCTTGAGTGGACGGATTGTGAAGTGTTTGCATTTGCATGTGTGTGTGTGTGTGTGTGTGTGTGTGTGTGTGTACCATGTTTGGTGTGTCCTTGGGGTTATCAATGTGCCACAAAGAGGAAAATATGTCCAACTTCCTCAAAAAAGAAATCGTCCACACAACGTGAGGTCACTCTCCCCTGCATCAGTCCCTGTCTTGCCACCCCCCAGCCTGAAGAGATCTTTTTAAATGACTTCGGACAAGTGTGGACAGGGCAGGGTGTGGGGTTTGCAATACAGGAATGTTTTTGCTTTAAGCTCTGTTTTTCATAATGGCCATTTCTCCAGCTGGGATCTGGCGCGGCTGATAAAACTGAACCATGCCGGCAGACATGCACACGTGGGCGCACCTATACACCGATATGATGCGGCCCCAGTGGACTGATCACTACCAGATGTGGATCCATTCCCCCACCAACAAATATTGCCAGTCCAAAAAAATGCCGGAATGAATTCTATTGCTGTTGTTTGCTCATTTTGAATATTGATGCCAGGAACAGGTTCAGACGAAGGCATCAATCACTGGAAAAGTCTCCCTATTGTTTCCTCATTTTGAGATAATAGCTTTGGCCAGTTGTTACAGGGAACTGGCTGCTAACAAACAAAGTGTGTTTTGATTATCATTGGACATTAATTTTATGAATACATGTCAAATGAACCTATTGATTATGTTTACTCAAGCAAACAGACAAAAGGCATGCACAATAATCTTGAATGTGATCTGAAGTTTCGCAGTTGTGTGTCTTCTTTTAATGTTTTCTTTATCAGAAAAAAAATAGATAATAGACATGACATCAGTATAGTTTATAACCCATTGTTTTCCCTATTTTATAAGCGGAATTATCCCACCCATATCTGTCTATCTCTGCTCTGTACACCAAGGACAAGGCCAAGAACCCAGTACTTAATGACCTTGAACTTTGGCCGCAATGAATTAAATAAAGACATGATTCTGCAATGGAAGTCACTGCAGAGCTCAGGAGCTCTTCTTAAAACCATCGTCAGTGAACTCAATTCTAAATCGCAAGTTAAAATTTTACCATGGAAAGAAAAGCTCATTGAAGAGAAAAGTAAAAGCAAAACATAATGGGCGAGCTAACTGGTTTTATTTATCAGCTCAGTCGCAACTGGAATGATTCTGAGCTCTCTCCAGAACTAAAAGCATTCCACTGTTTATTCTTGCCCCGTATCGCTTTTTCCAAACTTCCTCTGATCATTTTGTCTTGAGTCTCTTTGCTGCATTTGCTGTTTCTTTTTTTCACTTTAAATAAAACTTTATTTACTCATAATTCCAAAGTTATCTCGTTCTTGGTCTGAGCGTGATGTGTAAAGTAAAATGGTACCTTACCTACCTGGAAGTCCCGGGGAAGTTCCTGGGTGCTCAGGGCAGTGCCAGGCCTGGGTATGTGCATAATGAATGTCATTGTGCTTCAATATGCGCTGGAAGCACTTAGTTTAATGTTTTAAATGTTTTTAATTATCATCATCATTCTTACGGAAAAACATTATACCTCAAGAACGCTAAGATGATTCTTTGAAGCGCTTAGTTGTCATGATCCATGGGGGATTTTTTGTATTGGTTTTCCAATGTACTGGTTTCCTTTTGTTAATGCTTTGATGTTTCCTGTTTTATTTTGGTAAGATCATGTCCTTTGGTTCATTCTTTTTGGCTTCGCTGCAGTCTTCTCACACCTGGTTTCTGTTGCTAATTGCCCCACCTGTTACTTATCCCCACGTCATTCCATCAGTATATATTCTCCTGGGTTTCCTTTGTTCTTTTGCCAGTTCGCAGATGCCTTCTGCTCTTGGATCTGTCAGTTAGTTTGTTCTGTCTTCCCGCATGCCCGCCCACCTGCTGGCTAATCTAATAAATTGCCTCTGAAGCAACAGAATTCATAATGATTTGCCGGCAAAGTACTTGCCCAACTTATTGCAGCAAGTTGAATATGGATAATTATTTCTGAAAGTAATCTTTCATGATTACCTGTACCAAATGTTTTTTAATATATATATATATATATATATATATATATATATTTTTAAAAATATATACTGTGCCTTGTGGTTGTCCTCCAGGCTGAAGAGGAAAGGAACAATAAAGCTAGTAATCGACATACATTCACAAAAGTAACTGTAACACCACCATAATGATTAAATGGGGGCGTATTAGAGCAAAGCTGTGAAGACACCAATAATGCTGAATTATGTAAACAGACTTTGGAGTAAAATATTCTGCCATCCAGCCCACTTTTTCAGATAAAGCCTTGCTTATTTTAGCAAGACAATGCCAAAAAACACATTCTGCCTGTATTACAGCCACATGGCTCTGCAGGTATAGAGTCTGACTGCTTAACAGGATCTGATGTATCCCCCACTAAAAACATTTGGTGCAATAGAAAAGAGAACTGCAGTACAAGAAGCCCTGAATTGTTGAGCAACCCTTCTAGGAGCAGCAGGGTAATCAAAGCACTGAGCCCCCCTCAGTCACACAACTGGACGTTCACATCAACATATAAATTCCAGGTTCTGTGCAGAGTATTTTTCTCTGCAGTATTCTCCATTCTTCCTTTGCCTGATGCCAAGTTGTGTTATTCTACAGAAAGTGCAGGCTTGCATGGGGAATATATTATGGTGCTGTCTTTGGCAGGTCTTAAGATAAATGACCTTCTTCTTTTAAGCTTTGTCTCATTTCTGAGACAAGGCTCATACCATCAATTCTAACATGTATTCATTGGGATATTCATTTCTTCTTATTATTATTTTTAATTTCTGCTTATCATTTTGTTGGGCCTTATCCTGAACTTTTCCGTTTTTAAGCAACTAAAGGCAAAAAGGACATCCTTTGATGCAATAAGCATCTCTTCTCCCCTCTACTCCTCTCTTTCACTCAATTCACCATTATAGTTCACACATTTAAATCCCACTGTTGCATCTGATAAAGTCTGTGCGCTTTCCCATGATGAAATATGTGGGTTTCTTTCTACGACACTCCACGGGTTTGACTTTAAACTGTCCTGAGGGGATATACCGTATGTCACAATCTGGTGCTATTAACATCAAATCAAGCGGACTTAAGTTCCAGCTCTGTGATGACAGGGGGAGTTCTCTTTAGTGGCTGTCTTTGCTATAATAATGATTTTAAGAAATGCTGTCTAATAGAGTTCACATGTTGCTTTATAAAAATTGTTCATTGAAGACTCACGTGGCTGCTGAGGATAACATATTTGTGCTCTACTTTTGCGATAAGCGTTGCAAAGTGGGAGCATCTGTGCTCCCTCCCTGAGGTACATGTTTCCTCACTGGCTGACATGGTTAACATCTCCCAGAGGAAAAAAAAATAACTTATACATTTATATACAGTAATAGATTGTCACCTAAAGAGTGACTAGGTTTCGGAAAGATTTCGGCTAAAAATGACATAAAGAAGGTTGATGGTTATAAATCATGCCAGTCTTGTCACTTGTTACTTTGTAGACATTTTAGTATAAGGCCGGTAAAAAATACAGCGCATAAAATGAATAATTGCAGTTTCTGTGGAAAAAATAAGAAAGATGAGTTCGTATGCTGAGCAGTCCCTCTTTTCTTCCGCAGCTTTTAGAAACAAAAGTATATTTGATTTTAATCCTCAGTATAAACAGGATTAATGAATGATCCCAGATGCACTGGCTTGTGTCTTTTAGGAGATTAACTCTCAGAGCCTGGTTTATACTGGGCCGCATGCCCACCATGCCGTCTTCTCGGAGCAGTGCCTCCCCGTCTTCATGGTCAGGTAAGCATTACTGTGCAGTGCAAATAAGATGCTTCTTTCGTTTCCATTTTCCTGAATGTAGTAATATTTCTGCGGAGTACAGACTCCCTTTTTCTGAATTCATCATGTAGATATTGTTCCAATTCAATTAAGCTTCAATATCCTCTTCAGAGTTGGGGGTCTGTTTGGCCAGTGGAAGCTTAACAGAGTCCTGCTGCCTGAACAAAAGCCAATTCAGTCCAAGGCATAAGGTCCAAATCAGCATTTGGATATTATAACATTCATGTTCCTATGCTGCTGTTTGGCAATGAGAGTCTCAGTGACTGTAAGATTGAAATGAGTCTGATTCATTGTGCTCTCACTGTTATGTCGCTGCTTCCATTTGTTATGCTACAAAGAGCAACACTGACACACGTTCGTTTCTTTTGAACCACTTCTTCAAGTCCGTTTATTCCACACACAGAACGCAACGGGTTAGATGGCGCTGGTACCAGCTAGTGGTCAGTTTATATAGCGCGACCTTAGCTCCATACATAACATTTCCTCCCCACTACGATATGTTGTCAATGAACCCAAAAATCTATGTTAACATAACATCAGATATACTTTTATTTTTTTAACTTTTTTTACTTTCAAGAAAATGGGAGTTATGGAATCTATAAAAGTATGTTGAAAACTAGTTCAAAGAACTCAACTTCACATTCACATTTAGTGTTATTTACTCATCACCGTAACGAACTGGTGGCTTAAGCCTGATTTATGGTCAGTGACACAAGACGCAACGCAAGCCCTTGCGCGGTTGCAAGCCCCCCAATGCGTGCTTGCGTGTGTCACCTCAATTTTCTAAACTTCACGCAATCCGGCGGCGTGTTCATCTTCCGGTTTCATCCCCTAATAAAAGACCACTGTTTTAAACGCCAAGGTAGAAAGCGAAGAAGAAGAAGAAGAAGCATGAATCCACTCGAAGAGAGACTTGCCGAAGAGGTCCTGGCGGTGAATTTCCTTTCATCGTAGTAGGCTGTACTGTCCATGATATACAGCGACCAGGTACATATGTCCTTCAAATGGACCTGCAAGGTCCACATGTATCCTTTCCCAAGGACTGGAGGGCCACATCCACGGGTGTAGAGGAGCCGGCCCTGGTTCTTTTTGTACCCTCTGACATGAAGGGCAGGATTTAGCTGACTTAACGGGGGAAAAGATGGTTTGTAGTTGGTTTGTACATGTTTTAGGAACAGATCCAGAAGATATACAGTATTGCCCTTTGGACACCTGACATACTTGCAGCTCAGTGAGGATCTAGTGTATTATACTGTGATTGGGATGTCATCAGTTTAATTTTCTGCTCACGAACCTTAGGGTATTATCTTCCCTCTGTTTACTGTCTCTACTGTCTGTCACTATGCCTTTACACGCTCAGTTACGTTGCGCTCAAGTTGCAGCTGGACGAGCCCATTCGACTGGACTTTTTTCTTTGTCCCACCCAACAAGCACGGGAGGGCAATCAGTTTATTGACCGAGGCATCTGCCCCCTTTTTGCTTGTTAGTATTGTGCTTTTTCAGATAGAATTATCATGTCACAGACCAATATAATTAACAGTCTAAAAATGGCAGTAAACTGGTACCCTGTCAAACAGTGAATGAGATGCATGCTACCACTTTTGATTATTTTCTATTACAGCCTTCATCTTTATTTTGTTGCCTCCAGGTCAAGGTCTGTAATGGGAACTGTAGAGCATGTGCAATACACCCAGGCCAGTTTTGGTCCAATTGAATGTATGCATACAGGAGTCATTTGTCTCACAGACACTCCATCGGGGTGTTCGTTCAGCTTTGAGAAATTCGGTTTTTAGTCTCAGTTAAATTTTTTGGGGGCATTTATAGAAATGTCTCAAAATGATCATCAGCTTTCTTATGTGGCACCCCTGAGGAGATCTATCTGATTTGGAAGCTTTAAACCTTGAACATTACCATTCAGCCACAACAGTTTTTGCCTTTTCACTGACTGGATTTGTTTGGCCTCGCTACCTGCTTGCACGTGTATGACTCTGAGCTGGACAGTAAAAGGATTATTATTGCACACTGGACACACTCGTAGCTTCCTCCGCACTTGGATCCCAGTTATCTACAAATCTGTTACAAAGCAAGAACATAGACACAGAACCTTAAGGGTTGTCACCTGCTGTCTGACATTAGGATTTTGCCAACAGATCTTCTGGCAGCTCTTTAGTTGCAGGGCAGAGTGCTTGTGGATACAATTTGTCCCGGAGTGTGGATGCTGATCCTCAGTAATGCAAAGATGTTGGGAAGGGTGCCGCAATGTTAAGATGGGTAGCATGTTTTAATGTCAAATCCCAATAAAAAAATGAAGGCTTCACAGCAGAAATTACTTTGGAAAGAGAAAATCTATATTTCACACCTCACTTCAGATGCTTGAACCCTCCTTTGTATCTTTTACCAGGTGACAGCATTCATTATTCATTAGTCAGTTTCTCTTACACAATCAGCTGTCTCCAAATAAAGATCGGATGACATTAAGTTTTAATGTATGAGAAAAATGTTGGATCATTTTGGGCTATTTTCCCTTTGTCTCAGCTGCTTCGGATCTCTTACTAACCTGCAAACCCAGGTATAGTCGGAACAAACTAGTCATTTAAAATAAAAAAGAATACATTAAAGGAGGAGAAATACATCAAGCCTTCTCAGTGGCAGCTTTAGCAAGTCTCAGAACAAATTCTGTGGCATCACCCTGCAACTCTTCTTACCTCATTCCCTGTCTCCAAGTAGCTAGCAAGAGCAACAAGCTGTTTTTCTCCTCCAGTATAAATGGTGGTGGAATTACAGTGTTAAATTCCTCCTTATCCACCTGTCACTCTGGTCGAATGCTGCACAGCACCCTCTGTCAAGTGACGTTGATGTCCTGAGGGATGACTTGGAGTGATGCTATGCTCTTCCTTACAGCATAGCAGCAGTCAAGGAAATCCTTAGAGGAACACCCACTGTTGTTATAAAATGTGCTTACTGACCTGTTCAGAAAGTTGGCAGCACCTCGTGTCTTCACTGGCAGAGAAAACTGATGGGTAGCGACTGACCCCGAAGAGGGAACAGCAGAACTAAGTGCAGTCTTAAGAGTCTGCCCTCTGTCAGAGGCTCGAGGAACATGTTGAGACGGAATCAAGCCAACTGAAAGAAAGAGGGTTGGATTTGGTTTGTTTTGAAATGCAGACCACATTGTTTTTTTCCATATTTGTAGTGCGTGAACTTGTAAGCACAATTTTTAAAACTGTAGGGCCCCTCCTTGTGAACGATACATATATTAGGCCCGGGGAAAAAAAAGAATAGCCATGTTTGACATTTAGAGCCGGAGGAACAGAATCACACAAACATAAACCCACATTATGAGCTCAAGATCTTTGGTCCAATGGGACACCAGAGGTGCTGAAAAAACACAGACAGCTGCAAAGTTACAAGACTGTGTGTGTGTGTCTCTCTCTCTGCATGTATGCGTGTGTGTGTGTGTGTGTGTGTGTGTGTGTGTGCGTGTGTGTGTGTGTGTGTGTGTGTGTGTGTGTGTGTGTGTGTGTGTGTGTGTGTGTGTGTGTGTGTAAGCCCCTTCTTGGAACCACTGAGTAAACTTCATTTTGCACGATCCAGTTTTGAAGGATCTGCACAAACACATAAGTTTTAGATTTGCAGCCAGAAGAAACACATACTTACACTTGTCTTCTGAGCAGGGAGGAAACACTCACAGCTGTGCGACTTCAGCTGATTTATGTTTCAGATTTTATCTGTGGCCTTCATCAGCAGACACGCTCGATCTGGAGTGTCTGACTGTCAATGATTTTGTGAGTTTTCTCCCATAATCTTTATCATCAACCCGGCCGGCCGCTCCTTTGAAAGGACTCATGAATTCTTTGTTTAAATTCTTTATGATATGTGGTCATGTGAAAATGAAATGCTCTCTTTAAATTCAAAGGTTTTATATATCAGGACATGTTAGGAAAAAGGTTAGAAATGAGCGAGTTGATGCTCATAGTTCAATGGCTCAGTGATATTTGAAAATATCAACGACGTTCAAAGTGTCTCAAAATGTTTTTTTTGTCATTTCTCACATTTTTGTTATGAGTTCCCCTGACGTCCCCTTCTTAAATGCCACGTCGTGTTACGGACTGTTACAGAGCACACGGCACTACAACCATCTGAACACATTCATCCACATCTCTGCACTTTTCTTTTTTTTTTATTGCTCACCATCAATATACTCATAATCAAGCTGTAATTCAAAAAAACTGTGATGCTCTTAGTGCATAAAGCCAACTTAATTAGATTGAGTTTTAACGGAGTGCCTCATCTTTGTGGGTTTCAACACAACAACTTTGCCCTCAGAAGTCAGATTTACGATACTATTACCATCATGGAAATTCTACTTCTGCCACGTAACCATTAATAACTCTAAATGATTAGAAACTGTAGAGCTCAAATTGGTTTACATTTATCAAATGTCAAATAAAATCAAATCCTTTTAGTGCGGTACTCGGGAGCCAGTGGACTAACAAGTCAGCTTCTGGCACCAGTGCAGCGGACAAACCAGACTCTCTTTTTTTCCCCTCCTTTGGTCTTTCCAGCTTCAATTGCAAATCATCACCCAGCGATTAAGGGATACTAGCCAGCAGAGGCCCAGCGAGTAACACTTCAGTCTCACAGTTAACAACAGACTAACGTAAGGTAACTTCAGCAGAGAATGCAGCTTCAGCCAACCACAGCGACACGCTCTTCACATCAGGAGCCTCGGAGAAAACTTCGAAGAAAACAGAGTAAGCGAGCAGACCAGTCTGTGTGACTGTATCTGGTGTGGTAGCACCACAATAGATGAAATCATACTTAGTGGCAGTGCATGACAGAGATTAAGACGGCACTCTGTGCCAGTACGGAATCACATTTGTGTCAATAAAACCAAACAAAACTTCAACTTACATTACAAGGGGCTTCCCCTGGTTTTCCTCTGTGCAGAGTCATCTATCAAAAACTTCAGACTCACCTGGCAGGCCCTTCTTCTTTATGTCTTTTTTATAGGTATCCTCCGAAAGCTCCTTCAGTTATTTTTGGTCTTTCTTTTAGTTGGTTTGTTTTTGTTGTGCTGTGGGAATGTTGTTGATGTTAAACATCAGTAATTACAAGGAGCCATTATTACAAGTGGTCTCAGTATTTTAACTTTGAATCATCCCATTTATTCTCTGTAAAACCGTGATTTATAATTGCAACATATACCACATATTGCGGTTCAAAATTCATGGCAAGTATAAGCAGGATCAATAAATGCCTTCATACGCTGACCACACCGTTATTCATTTCACAAAACGAAGCTAAAATGATAACAATGTTTAAAAAATACACCCTGTCATTCAACAGCTTGTAGAAGCTCTTTCAGTTGCATGTATCATGTTAGCGGTCTCGCAGATTGTTGGGGTTGAATTTTGATCCACTCTTCCTTTAAAGGGCGCTCTCTTAACGTCCCACCACAGCATTTCAGTGAGGTTGAGGTCTGGACTTTGACTGCATCATTGCAACACCTCGATTCTTTTCTTTTGTGTGTGTTTGTGCTGATATGCTGTGTTTGGTTTTCTCCAAACATGGTTCTGTGCATCGTGATCAAACATCTCCCCTTTGATGTTGTCTGTCTAAAAGGCATCGTTCCAGAAGTCTTGTGGTTTGTTTAGATAAAACTTTGATCGCCTTAACTTCTCTGCTATGTTCTTTCTAGAAAGAGGAGGCTTTCTCCTGCAAAAAAAAAGTATTTTTCGAACTGCACTGTCAATAACTTTAACATCTAACATGCTAACTGAGGCCTGTAGGGTCATCAGAGGTGAGGATGAAAGTCAGGAAAATCCAGGAGTCACAGGGTTCTCATATGACTGTGGTTACATATTGTTATCATCAAAATGGTCACCAAGACAGAACTTGATGTTATTTGAGGATTCTGCAAATTGCTCCATTGTTTGTCATGAACCAGACTCACTATGTTTTGTCATATATGTGAAATTCAGTTTGGCACACTGAAAATAACCCCGCTGTCATAAACAGATACTGTGTGACTGAGCACCGCTACAATCCACAAATATTTATTGTCAATTTAATAGGGCTGGGCAACGATTCAAATTTTTAATCTAATTAATCACATGATTTCCCTGATTAATCACGATTAATCACATTTGTACGCAAAATCCAAAAATGAATTCAAAAGTAGTGTATAGCTTTTAGCATTTAGTTTTATTTTAAATGTGCTGCCATATGAATGAAGGTGCCATAACATTTGTTGTGCAAACACACTTTTAACATCAGCATTTTTATGTAGAAGCCTCGCTCCACTGTCTGTTTCGTTGAATGACTTGCTGGTATCAGTTGTGTGTTTTGCGCGATAAAATATTTATCAACGTTAAATGATTAACGAGTTAACTCGTTATTATCGCGTTAACTCGCCCAGCCCTACAATTTAAGTCAACGATGATAAAAAAAATTTAAGGGGGATTTTAAGGGGGGACAAAAATGCCTGTAAAGTTAGTCTGTTCATTGTCCTTTTGGTATGATAGAGCTGCTATTGTAGCGCTGTGAAATGGTATAGCAGAGAGTTTTTTTTTGGTTTTTTTTCTAAATTTAAACAACCTCAAGTATTCAAGAGGTCAGGCTGATGTAAGCAGAAGAAACAAGGAGGATTATTTTTAGGCCTTGCTTGAAAGCGGGGCATCGCACGTTGAAAATTTGATTTGTCACATTACAACTAGGAATGAGCAAGAGTTGTGTGCCTGTGTGGCTTCAGCAAAAATAGCCCTGAGCAGTAATTATCCGTGGTTCAGATGAAGTGATAGAAAAAAGCCCAGCAAAGACTTTTTTTTTTCTTTCTTTTCTTTCTTTATGCATAACAGTGGCTAAAAAAATGTCAACAACACTGAGGCTTTTGGGGGCAGGGAGGATGTGGAAAACACAAAGTCGTCACAAGTTGCCCCACGAGCCCTGCAGTGCAGAAAGGAACAATCCCATCCAAAAAAGTGTTTGTCAGGTGGCTCCCAATGGACTCACCGGGCGCCTGGTGGAGCCAAGCCACGCTCTTCAGTTGCTATCTCAGTTTAAAAGACATTCAGGTTCGTCGGTGTCTCTTCAGTCTGTTTTCTCAGTCTCTGTTGATGTTGAGGCTGAAGAACTAGCTATTTCAGCCCCTTTCATCAAGTGCTGCAGGACATTCTGCAAGTTCAAAGTTTGCTTGCTTCCTGTGGAAGACGAGGAGGAAGAAGGAAAAGAAATACAGTCAGTGTCCAACAGTAAATGTCCATGAAACAATAAATGTCTGCTGGCCAAGGCCACACGCTGCAGAGCACGTCCTCTCTTCTGTCACATGCACACAGGTGCAGAGCAGCGCAGTGTGGAGTGCCATGTATAATGGTGCTAATGTCTCTTAATGGCATAATAATATGAGACTGTGCTAATGACAATAATGGTGCACCAGGAATAGTCACTTCCCAAAATAGTCGTTAAAGAGACACCACAGAAAGGTCCTTTGTTTGGTGTGCGCATGTTTGTGTGTGTGTGTGTGTGTCTGTCTGTCTGTCTGTCTGTCTGTCTCTGTGTGTGTGTGTGTGTGTGTGTGTGTGTCTGTCTGTCTGTCTCTGTGTGTGTGTGTGTGTGTGTGTGTGTGTGTGTGTGTGTGTGTGTGTGTGTGTGTGTGTGTCTGTATGTGTGTCTGTCTGTCTGTCTGTCTGTCTCTGTGTGTGTGTGTATGTGTGTGTGTCTGTACGTGTGTGTGTGTGTGTGTCTGTGTGTGTGTGTGTCTGTCTGTCTGTCTGTCTGTGTGTGTGTGTGTGTGTCTGTCTGTCTGTCTGTGTGTGTATGTGTGTGTGTCTGTACGTGTGTGTGTGTGTGTGTGTGTGTGTGTCTGTGTGTGTGTCTGTCTGTCTGTCTGTCTCTGTGTGTGTGTGTGTGTGTGTGTGTGTGTGTGTGTCTGTACGTCTGTCTGTATGTGTGTCTGTCTGTCTTCTCGCACCACTGGTTCAGTGTGAGGGGTGGACATGTTCCCACTTTTCCTGGTCTGTCTGGCATGCAAAAGTTCTGGTGCACGTAGATTTGTGTGCGCACGTGTGTCGCAGGCAGTGGAAATTGATTGTATCATTATCGTGTTTTCAAGATCAAATCAGTTAAGGATTTCTGACGTCTGTTACATGCTGGCTTCACGCTCTGCGCCATAACCCAAAGACACATGTTGGATATTTTGTACCTACACAGTATGCCGTTACCAACGCCGGCAATGTGTTGTTTTAGTGATTGTGTTTTTCAATACAGTGGGAGAAAGAGGAGAGAGTATAAATGAGTGTGTGTGCATGTATCTTTATTGTTTATTGTGGATACTCAGCTAATTTTCATTGTGCTACTTGGTGCAAACTTTCTATGCTTCTATTTTTTGTTGTGGAAAATGCACAAAAACTCTTCTTTTGGTTTTAGAGCTTCATTTACTTGGCAGCATGTTGTTGGGTCAGTGTGTCACATGGTCTCGCTTCTGCTTCTGCATCTGCAAGATTACTCAACCAAAATCCACACGTATCAAAATCAAAAGTGCTGGGACTTACTGTTTTTCCCACTTATTATTTCCTGGTTCAATTAAGGTTCAACAAATAGGACAAAGTCCTCCTTCAGTCTGGTGAAAATGTGATGCTTTAAAACTGGAGTGAGCGGTTGCTTGAATTTTTAAGTGAAAAGGGGGGGGGAAAGCCTGTGGTAGATGTTGTGGATGGGCTACGTCATCATCCACGACAAACAGAGAGGTATTTATTTGTTTAATCGAGTTTGAAACGCTGGGACAGGAGGAGATGGTTGCAAAAGGAAGAAAGAAAGAAAACGAGTGCCGGATCCCGCAAACGCAGATTGGATGATTGTTGTGTCTGGGGTGTGATTGGCTGTTTCTGCAGCCTCCCGGCTGGCGGCTATAAAACCCTCGTCCAGCTGTGCGCTCAAAGCTCAGTCGCAGCAGAGCGCGCAGGGTCCCCAGGCGCCGCTGGACGCACCGTGAACTTTAACTCCAGAAACGCGCAACAAAGACCAAAAAGACTTAGAACTGATTCCTAAACACCGGTGTGACCAGGAGACCGCTGCTGGAATATTGATCAGAAAACTTTGGCCCTCCGACTCTCACACAGCACCGCGATCCGGTAAGTCCCATTGAGGTGGTTTTGAATTGATAACGTCATTCACCTTAATTCAGTATAGTAACCACCGCTTAATTGTTTATTACACTTATTTAACTATCTGCCTGTGTACAGATACAGATAAAGACAGGATGAGTTGGATTTTTTTTCTCTTAACTTTGTGGAACTTGCTGAAAAACTGTATTTCACACTCTGATAAAGACTGTAAGTTGGGGCTGTACATTTATTTACATTGTAATAAGTTCCAAACAGATAAAAACAGGACCCCCCCCCCCAAAAAATAAATAAAAATAAATAAATAAACTGTGGCTCCATGAGCTTCTGTTGAGGTGGATTTGTTGCAGGGTTGTTCAACATCTCATTGGATTGAACTTTTCTTTGTGGTATTATGTTATTTTCCTGTATTTTCTTTATTCAAGGCTTACACACACACACATACACATTAGGTTTGTGCGTGTAAAGCTCTGCTGGGGATCATTGCAGTGATAAAGTCTTGTAAATAAAGCAGTTTTTCAGGATTTCACTTTAAATACAGACAAATGATCAGAACAGCTCTGCAAAATTAGGATTTGAATGAAGGTGGCACCTTTAAAAAGCTTAAACTGTCGCACTTCAGACAAAAAAAAAACATTTTTACATCTGTGTAAATTTGTGTGAAATTTCATCTGATAGCTCAGAACAGTGCTCTATTGGTGAGGATCTTCCCTCCCACCGTGCCCTGCCTGCAGGTCACCCTCGTGACTCCTTCCCTCTCAGGCGTTGAACCTCAGCTCTCACCCTTTCCTCTCGACTCTGCCTTTCCTGTGCATTCCTTCAGTTCTTATTGTTCTTCTAAACAGAGCAGCAGGTCAGTTTTCTCAATCTTGGCCTCTTGCTCCGTCCTTTCCGCGGAGGTTTTTTTTTTTTTTTTTTTGTTGGTTCCTCACTTTTTCAACACCCACCTCTCTCTCCTCCTCCTCCTTCCAGCCTCATTCCCAAAACTGGCTTTCTCCCTCTGCGGCCTGCCAGCTTTCCTCCTCCTTCTGAAGGTCAGAGATGGCTCCGACAGTAAAATCTATTAGATTAAGGGGATTGGTCCAATTAAAACTCAGCTTTCCTATTAGATCAGACAATCCTGCTCTAACAGAACTTAATGAGATGTCATGTTATACAACACAAGGGCATCATTCACATGATATGGATGGATGATAGCCAAATTTTTTAAAACTGATTTCTTGTGATGTGTGTGACAGCTCATCCATGTGATTTTTTTGTATTTGTGTGTGTGTGTGTGTGTGTGTGTGTGTGTGTGTGTGTGTGTGAGATGGAAGATCCAGAGATTTTGAACTGAATGCAACAATGAGAAGCAGATGTCTTTGTGTGAACGTGCAGCCTATGTTAGCTGCATGTATAACTACATGGAATTTGTAAATGTCAGTATATTCTTTGATGGGAGCATTAAAAGTAATTCTGAGCATTTGTCCACAAACCTTTGCCTTCATATCAAAAGGTTTGCACATCTACTCAGAGATGGCATCTGTGTGTGGGCGTGTGTATGTGTGTGTGAGTGTGTGGGGGTGAGTGTGTGGGGGTGAACGTGCCCTCTGATCGTGTGTTTCTGCTCAAGAGATGTTGCCATCATCGTCAATCAGCCCATTTATCTCGAGATGCCCCAGGCCTTTTTTGGGGATACACATGATACTTGAGAGGCTCTGAGACGGGCTCTGTCCAACAGAGAAAGAATCTCTGTCACACACACACACCGGACACACAGAAAAACACTGTTCTTCATCTAACCTCAGTTATCACTAGTCCATTTGTCCTGCTCGGTTTTGGCCTCACAACCCCCCGATCCTTTATTGCGAGGCTTCGCTTCATTTTTGAAAAAGGTTCTCACGTGTTTGCAGGGCACACGCTGATCCGTTTCTTAGTTCTTGAATGTTTTTGTTTTGGACTCTTAAAGCGAAATTTGTCAGAAAACCTGTTGACTTTGAGAGGAATTTGCTCCTGAAGAATCAAAAGCTGCATTCGGATCGCTGGAACCTTCACTGGGAAGCAGTCTTTCAGGCTTCTTTCTTGGCTCCCTCTGCTTTGACTTCAGAGTTCAGGGGACCCAAGAGACACCCCAAGAGGAGAGGTAATACTTCTGAGATTACCCA